>NC_050574.1:417574953-417619953 GCF_011100635.1 Trichosurus vulpecula | reverse complement strand
CAGGCTTAGCTCCCTACAAATATGTTCCTGGACCCACCTGTCAGTCTAGGGTTCTGTTAGACTGATCCAACAGCATTTGTATAGGAGAAGGTATACAGACTGAAAAACCAGAAGAGATGTAGTTTAATCTGGTTCTGCCACTAACTTGTTATCTAACCTTAACCCAACCTCAGAATTTTATTTTCTCATTTGTAAAATGAATTACACTAGATGCTCTTTAAAATCTGTTATAGCTTTAATACAAATCTGATGCCTAATTGATGGAAGCATAATAAATAGTGATATATAATTATAATAGAATGTTATAATTATTAGAAATATTATAACGTATTATTATATCATGATGTTATATTATTATGTTATAATAATTATAATTTCTTCAACTCTAAGAAATGATGAATAGGAAGAACACAGAGAACGCTGGGAAGACATATAAGGTGGTAGAAAGTGAAGAACCAGAAAAACTATATATACAATTCCTACAATGTAGATGGTAAAAGCAACAACAGCAAAAACAGAAATGAAGTTTGAGTTCTATTGAATTATAATGACTAAGATTAGACCTAATAAGAAAGAAGAAAATGCATCTCCATTCTCTAGAAGTGAGGACTACGGGTATGAATCATTGTCTAGAATGTCAGACTTGGTTGATATATTGGTTAATTTTGCTGAACTGCATTCCCCTCCTGCTTCTCTATTCCTTTTCATTCTTTGTCATCAGGATTCCCCTCTGGGACAGAGAGAAGTGAAGGATATATTTAGAAATTAAATTGATTTTGAAATAAAAGATATTAAAATTCTGTAATTTAAAAAAAAAAACTCTGATCCTATGGTTCAAATTAACTCCTTTATGTTCTTGAGTATTTTTTTTACCACTCTCAACCATTCCTAGTCACTTAATATATTACTATCCTTGCTCTATCCGGTTATGAATTTCAGAAATTACTTGACTCAAAAGTTCAATTCCTGTTTAATCCCTTTTGGGGGTATATGATATGGGAAAAGGAACAAAAATATTTCTTTTAGTGAAGTTGATTCTCTAGGGGCCTGAATAATCTAGTTCTGCAAATTTAGATAACACTTTTCTCCTGTGTTCTTTGCTTTCATTTCCCTAGAAATGGGAGTCTGGCTATATTTCTGTTTCCTGTCAAGTTAGCTTTGAAGACAATCAAGTTGTATGCTTTGGGTACTTTGGAAACTCTCCAGAGCAATTTTATCTGAATGTAAGAGGCAATTTTATTGGAATTTATACTACATCAGCATTTGAAGGAACCATGAGGATTGTATCTACTTTTTTTAAATTAGAATTTCCAAAATTAATGTTCATTTAAAGTTATTTTCTGTTGCCTTTCATAGTTCAGCCCTATGAGCCTTTGGCCTTCTTTACAGATGATAATGTCTTCCAAGCACATCATGTTTATTCCATTTCTTGGCCTTTGTTCATGCTCCATTTCTCTCCCTTCTACCACTACCTTCTGCCTATCCAATTCTACCCCTCCTTTTACCATCCAGTCTTGTGCTTGAGCTGACTCATACATGCTCAGGAGATCTGATTGTTAAATTTTTAGTGAGTGCATTCACACTAAAAAAATTAGCAAATGTTATAAATCAGGGCTTGATTTGTGACTTAACCATATTTCCCCACATTACCATCACTATTGCATAATCTTCACACTTTATTTTTTCAGTCCAAAAATTGGTTTATAACTTTTCATTGTGTAATTGTCACATGGTGTAATTCTGTTCATCACCCTGCTTAAAAGGTAAACAGAACAGCAATGTATTCACCAGTGGCTTATGGATATGCATTTATCTCTAGCACATTGTGAGCCATTAGCCTAGAATTCTCAGTGCACGCAAATTGTCTGTATTCAATTTTAATGTATATTCACAAATTTTCTGTGTATCCTAATCTGGCACCAAAGACAGTTTAGTAGTAAATGGTTTTTAAGTAATACCACCACAACTTTAAAAAAGAAAGCAGCTTCACATAGTGGTTGCACCCCATGCTTTTGCAAAAAAAAAATGGCATAAAATTTGTGACAATTATGCAGTGAAATATGGTATCTAGACTTCAAAAAGTGATAGGAAAAATGTTAATGAATGCTAATTAAACTTAAAAATGTGACTTGTGTACATTTTTTTTTAAGGAGAAGGTTGTTCAACACCAGCACAACACTGGTGTCACCTCTTCTATTAGGAATACAGAAGTAATCCCAATTGGAAGACAATGGCACACACCATGGAGAAGACGGAGGTGATACATCAAAGGTAAAACCAAGCAGCCTCTCCTGAAGAAAGAAGAGAAAGGAAGAGTGGAAAGTGATTAGAAGTTTTCATTCCTCTAGGAGAATCTCCCACAAATAACCACTGAATAAAACTAATATTTGCATTAGAACTTTGGCTAGAATCTACTGATATCTGTCACATGTACAGGTAATGCCAGGTTGTTTGTTTTGGTTTGTTTTTTGGTTCATTCTTCTGAACTTATTGGTGTAGGGAACTCCTTGCTGTTAGTCCTTTGTTCTTGAAGAGGACCATGGCATCAGAAAGGTGATGCCATGACTTGTAAGTGAACTGGATTTAAGTGAGGTAGGGATGTGCAAGGTCACCAGCCTCACTCTCTCCTCAGGAGCCATCAGTAGCAAGATACAGATCAGTAGGGTTGGAGGTGGCTCCCAGGGAACTCCTAGTGAGATAAGAAGAGAGCTACACTTAAGGGGAGCTTCACAAAGACTCCACGAAGTGAGAAAAGGATTTCTAGTGTCACGGATTGCCAATGTGCCTCACTATCTTTGCACTTCAAATTATAGACTACTCTCACAAGGGACCTTATGTATGCAGTTGGAGAGTGTGCCTCTCGTATAGGGAAAATGTTGCATACCAACTATTCTAACAATACTACCTTACTCTTTGCTAAAAACTAATTGAGGCTACTGCTAATAATCAGCACTAGTGGGGAAGCATGATTAACATTATTAAAAATCCAGTCCCTCAGTGTTGTCCCTAGATCCTTGGGAGTAGTAGTCAATTGACCTTCTGGAGACATCAATTTGTGAATCTGTGAGTTGAGGGAGTGGCCAAAGAATGGCCAGTAACTGTCCATTCTTCTCCAAACCCCATGAACCTACATAGCTCTCGATAAAGCTGGTCTTCCCCAGGGTGTCAAATTAGAAAAAAATCAGTCATTCCTCAAGCATTTAATAAAGGATGTTCATGGTCAGGCACTGTGTGAAAAGCTGGAGGAATAAAAAAGAAAAGAAAAAAATGAAAAGAAAAGAAAAAATGAAAAGAAAAGGAAATATAGATAGAAAAAGGGGAGGAAGAAGGGAAGGAAGGAAGGAAGGAAGAAAGAAAGAAAGAAAGAAAGAAAGAAAGAAAGAAAGAAAGGAAGGAAGGAAGGAAGGAAAGGAAGGAAGGAAGAAAGGAAGGAGGGAGGGAAGGAAGGAAGGAAAGAAAAAAAAAGAAGGGAGGGAAGGAGGAAGAAAGAAAGAGGGAAAGAGAGAGAGAGGGAGGAAGTAAGGAAGGAGGGAAGGAAAGAAGAAGGAAAAGAAGTCCCTGCCCTCCAGGAGCTTAAATTCTAAAGAAAAAGTTAACTTGCACATAAATAGATACATAATGAATAGGTGGGAGGTAACCTTAAAGGGGAAGGCACTAGTAGCTGGAGGAACCAGAAAAAACCTTCTGGAAGAGATGGTGCTAAAGCTGAATCTTGAGAGAGGCCAGAAATTCTTCAGTAAGAGTGGAAGATGAGGAGAGAGAATATTCCAAGCATGGAAGCTATCCCATACAAAGGCACAGAATCAGGAAAGGAGCATCATGCATGAGAAACAGAAAGCAAACCAATATAGCTAAACTATCTAAGGAACGGAAGGGAGGAATATGTAAACAGACTGAAAAGACAGGAAGGGTTCAGGTGGTAAAGAGCCACCTGGGCAGAATTTGTGAATTAAATTACTTTGTGTGTGCTCAGTTCATGGTCAGTCTCCGTTACAACCACATTACCTGGATTCACCCTTGGTTCAAATGGTCATGAAGCTCTCTTCACTTCTCTCTTCAAGCCTCCCAGAGCACCCCCTCCCCGTCCTCCTGTGGGTGAAATTATTATCTATGCATTTGATTCCCATCCCTGATGTCTCTCCTAAGCTCTCTAGTCCCATATCAACACGTGTTATTGGGCATTTTAAACTGGACATCCAGTAGGAATCTCAAGCTGAACATGACCAAGCAGAATACACTATCTTTTACCTCAAACCCTCTCTTCTGAACTTTCTTTTTACCATCCAGGGCACCATGATCCTTCCAGGGACTCAGGTTTGTAAACTCAGTGTCATCCTTGATTCCTCACTCTCACTCACTACATAAATAAATAAAGTCACTTGCCAGGTCTTTTCTTTGCTCTCTCCACAACAATATTGGAAACATTCCCTTCTCTCCTCTCACAAAACTACCACCCCACTTTAGCTTCTTATTACCTCTTGCCTAGATTTATTGCAATAACCTCCTAATTGGTTTCCCTGCCCCAAGTCTCTCCTCACTACCATCCATCCTCCAAATTGCCACCAAAGTAATTTTCTACAAATGCAAGTCAAACCATTTCAAACCCATGCCCAATAATCTCCAGTGGCTCCTTAGACCCATCCTACATTTCCCATTCTCTTACATATTGCTCTCCTCCACACATTCTACAGTCTAGCCATACTGTACTGGTTCCTGTACCTCATAATAGCCCATATGCATCTCAGCACCTTTGTTCTGGATAGCTCCAGGGCCTGAATGCTCTTCCTCTCAGACTCTCTCAACACTCAGCTGCAGCAGCACCTCTTTCATAAGGCTTTTTCTGCCCCTCCCCCCAGGTGCTAGTGACTCATCTCTATGATTACTTTCCATCTAGTCTGTGTGTATCTTGTAATGTACCTATTTATGTACAAGTTGTCTTCCCCGATGGGGACTTTTTTCTTTCTTTTTAAAAATTTCTCTGGCTCTTTACATAGTGCCTGGTACATGAATATCATCCCCTATTAAACACTTAGGAATTGATTGATTTGTTGCTGACTTGACACCCTAGGGAAGATGGCTTTAGCTAGAGCTCTGTAGGTTAATGGGGCTGAAAGGACAGTGGACTGTGACAGAATGTATGTAATGTCCTCAGACACTTACTGGCTTTGTGAACCTGGGAAAGTCATTTAATCTATGTTTGCCTCAGTTTCCTCAACTTTAAATAGAGGTAAAAATAGCATCTAATTCAAAAGGTTTTTGTGAGGATCAAATGAGATAATATTTGTAAAAAGTACTCAGCACAGTACCTGACACAGTAGGTACTATATAAATGCTTATTCCTCCTCTCGCCACCTCCCCCCACCCCTCCCACCCTTGGCCAACCATGTTCCATTTCTAGGGCAAATCCATGTTCTATCCCTTCTGGCTAGAGCCATGTCAGTTAAATAGAATACTCCAATCCATCCAGGCTTCCATTGTTATTCAGCCGTTGTTTTTCAGTCATGTCTGACTTTGTGATCCCATTTGGGATTTTCTTGGAGTGGTTTACTATTTCCTTCTCCAGCTCTTTTTACAGATGAGGAAACTGAAGCAAACAAAGTTAAGTGACTTGCCCAGGATCACACAGCTAATAAGTGTCTGAGGCCAGATTTGAACTCACAAACATGAGTCTTCCTGACTCCAAGCCCAGCACTCTATCCACTGTGCCACCTACCTTCCCCTGGATTCCTTTAAGTTATTCCCAAAACCTGGAAGACTATGCAATGGGAAGGGTGAGGAAAGTGGTGACAAGGAAATAGCACAAAGCCTTTTGTAAGGGGAAAGTAGTACACAAATGTGAATTGTTATTATCTATCCTTATCATATTACAATAAGGGAGAAGTAGGTATGCATGTGTGCATGTCTGTCTGAGCATTCAGATTAAGAGATTGGTGAAATATGAGTGGCTAGCTGGGCCTTGTTCTTATTTTCTAAACCAAGCAGAACTAAAAAACTGACCTACATACCAAGCATTTATCTTCTCTATTGGCAAGCATTAAAAAAAGATCAATGCCTGAGAGCTTCTGGGTACCCAACAAAAACGAAGAAGACAGTACAAATGCAGTCTATCCCCAGACTTCCTGTAGGCAGTCAGGCAGAGTTCTCTAGGAGATTCCTAGGCAAAAACATCATGTTCTCCATGACAACCTGTCTTATTAAAAGAAATAATACTGATTGCTTTCCCTTAAAAGAGGAAAGGATATTTAAAATAGCTCATGCCCCCCACTGAAGAAGTCTTATTTGGTAAACTGTTACTTATCAAAAGAACATTGGGGGTGGAGATGAGGAAGGGAAGCATTCCAGGCAATGGGGATAATCAGTGAAAATGCCCAGACCTGAGAGATGGCGTTGTCTTGTTGATGGGAAAGCAAGGAGATCAGCATTACTGGATCAAGAATACATGGTGGGGAGTAAAGGCTGGAAGAAGGGAAATGATGTTAGGGAGCCATTGGAATTTGTTGAGTATGAGAGTGACATGGTCAGAGGTGCTTCAGAAAATTCACTTTGGAAGCAGAATAGAGGATGAACTAGACTCATGTCAGTCAGATTAACCAGCAGGGCTTTACAATAGTCCAGGCATGAAGTGATAAGGACCTACACTAAAGTGTTGGAAGTATCAGAGGAGAGAAAGGGGTATATTTAAGTGATGTTGCCAAGGTGAAATCAACAGGCATTGGCAACAGATTGCATATGGGATGTGAAATATAGTAAGAAGTCCAGGATAATACCTAGGTGATGAGTATAGTGGTGCCTTCAACAATAAAGTTTGGAAGGGGAAAGGGTTTAGGGGAAAAGATAATGAGTTATTGTTGGATATATTTCATTTCAGATGTACACTAGACATCTAATTTAATATGTCTGAAAGGCAGTTGGAGATGTGAGATTGGAAATGAACAGAAAGGTTGAGGTTGGATGAATAGGTTTGAGAACCATCAGGATAGAAGTGATAATTAAGAGCTGATGAAATATAAAGTGGAGTAGAATAGAGGAGTGTATGGGGTCATCCAGAAGACTAGTGCCTCAGTGTGAGGGCTTGTTCTTTTCAGGGCTGCCAAACCGCCTTTAGTGTCCAACCAGTTACCCAACTCTCACCTGTGTCTCCAAGAAGCTGCAGCATATCCAGCAGTCACACCCTGGTAAAATTGTCTAGAAAGACAGACTAAGCCAGGTTGAGGGTAATCAAGAATTTTAATGAGTTAGGGGAATATCTATTCCAAACATGTGAAGACTTCCCCCAGAGGAATGGGTTTCATAAATACATATGAAAGAAAAAAATGAGGTTATTCATATTGAGCATGTTCTTTTTTCCTTCTCCTCATTCTGCATATTCAGATATCCTCCTCCATTACTGCCTTCTTCAGTCCAGTACTGGATGAAGAAGGGACCCTTCTCCTTACCAAGACCAATCCCTCTACAAGCACCTTTGATCTCATCACCTTCGGTCTTTTCCCAAACATTGCCCCATCATCATCATTATCGCTTTCTTTAATCTTCAATCTCTCCCTATATACTGGCACCATTTTCTCCTACATACAAAGATGCCTAAGTCTCTCCCATACCTTAAAAAACCTTTTGATCAGAGCATCCACACTAACTATTATTCCATATTTCTCCTCCCCTTCTTGAGAAAGCCACCTACACCTAGTATACCTGCCTATTCTCATCTCACTCTCTTATCTTAACCCTTGGTTTCTGAGCTCATCATTTATCTGAAACTTCCTCATCTGAAGTTAGCAATGTTATTTTAATTCACAAATCTAATAACAGTTCTTCAATACTTAGACCTTATTTTCTCTCTCTACAACATTAGACGCTGATGATCCACCTTCTCCTGGATAATATCTCTTCTCATGTTCTTACAACACTGTTCTCTTCTGGTTCTCCTCCTTCCTAACTGGTCTTCCTCAGAATATTTTTCTGGATCTTCATCCATGTCATGCCTGCTAATGATGAGTGTCTCAGAAGGCTCTATCCTGGTCCCTCTTCTCTTTCCCCTCTATACTTATACTATCTCACTTGGTCAACTCAGTTCCCATGGATTCAATTATGCTCTCAATGTAGATGATTCCTAAATATATTTATTTAACCTGTGGAAACAAAGCCCCTTTCATACCTCCTTCTGCACTTTAAAGAAATTAAGAAAGCATTTAAAAATTATTCTAGTCTGAAACTTTCGGATTAACCTGAAAAAGAAAGAGAAAACTTTGTCAGTCTTTACTTAACTATCAATTTACTTAACTATCTGTTCCCCTGTCTCCAGGAAGGATTCCTCTCTGAAATAATCAGAATAGGACCTGACTAGGACAAGGTGCCCTTAATACTTTCACCTAAAGTAGCCAAATGGATAATAGACCACACCCTGTAGAGGAGGAAGATGCTTCTGATTACTCCAGTTAATGGAAACATTTCTTTTATTGATCTTTCACAGGTGTAAAGAATCCCTGAAGAGAATGCTCAGAGGAATTGAATGGTTTTAGGAAAACTATTTTTAAAGAGTGTGCTGAAAGTTATGACTGTTGGCGCATTTGATAGAGCAAACTATCGGCTGAAATGTTGCCTAAACTCTGGACCCTTGAATGAAATATTCAAGAATCCTATAAATTAGGACCTCAAAATTACTTGCATTAGAGAAATGTCCGAGGGCATGAGGGGACTCTGTCCTGATATTTCTTTCTCTCATCAGAAAATCACTTAGGTTAGAATAATTAAAATTAATAAAAATTCTTTCTGATAGGCTTATGCCTATAACATAGAGTACAGTAAAATCTTTCTTCCCCAAAGCCTATTCTCTGTCAATAGGTCCAGCCCTGTATCACCAGCTGCCTTTTTGACTTCTTGAACTGAGCATCCTATGGGCATCTACAGCTTAACATGTACAAAAGAGAATTCATTATCTCTCTGCTAAAGCCTTCCCCTCTTCCCAATTTTCCTACTACTGTCAGGAATATCACCATCTTCTCAGGCACCCTAACTCCCAACTTTGGGGCCATCATCTGCTCCCCACTCTCACCACATCTCATCCTTTAAGTCCCAACTAAATTACCTTCAGCAGCAAGCCTTCTCACACTCTCTTAATTCCAGTGTTTTCTCTCTTTTAACTATTTCCTGTTTATCTTGTATATAGCTTGCTGTGTGTGTATCTGTTTGCATGTTGTTTCCCTCATTAGATTGTAAGTTCCTTGAGGAAAGGACTGTCTTTTGCCTTTTTTTGTATCCCTGGTGCTTATCAGAGTGCTTGGCACATGGTAGGCACTTAATAAATGTTTATTGAATTAAATCACCTTACATAGTCAATCCATTGTCAAACCTTGTTTCTACCTTCACAATATTTTTCCTATTTCTCTCCACTTACATAGCCAGCACATTGTCATCACCTCTCACCTGGACAAAGGCAATAGGCTCCTAATGGTCTCCCTGCCCCATGTCTCTTCCTACTCCAATCCATCCTCCATTCAGCTGCCAAAGTGATTTTACTAAAGCTTAGTTCCAACCCTGTCAATCTCTTACTCAATAAATTCCACTGGGTCCTTATTACCTCCAGTATCAAATGTAAAATCTCAAATTTGACATATAAAGATCATCATAATCTGACCCCTTCTCACCTTTCAAATTTTCTTTTACTTTACTCCTTTTCCCACATGCTACAATCCAGCCACAGTAGACTACTTACTGTTTCTCACAAAGAACACTACATCCTTTCTCTTTTCCTTTGCACAAACCTTCCCCCACATCTGGAATGCACTCCTTCACCTCTCCATCTTACATTTTTTGGCTTCCTTCAAGGCTCAGCTCAAATCTTACCTTCTGCAGAAGCCTTTTCCCATTTCCCCTCTCTCCACCAAACCTCGTCTCTCTTGCCCTCCCCTCTGAGCCTACTTTCCATCGGCTCTGCGTATATCTTAGGTATATGTTGCTATTCTCATATTTATCTCCTCTATTAGAATTTCAGATGCTTATGAGCAGGTATTGCTTTTGCCTTTCTTTCTATCTCCAACACTTAACAAAATGCCTTTTATATAGCAAGTGCTTGTGAATTGACTGACATTTACTGGCTCTGTGACCTTAGGCAAGTCACTCAATCTACCAGTACTCTAGGCAACTTTCTAGGATTATATGTTATTGTTATGGTTGCTGCTGTTGTTGTACAGAGGTACTGCACAGCATTTTAGATGATGCTTCTTTATCCAAGAATTCCCTATATTAATGAAATCACAGGTTCAGTTCCTAGTTCTATCCTTTACTGATATCTTTTGTTTTATATAGCTTTCATTTCTGTGGATATCCCTAACCCTTCCTCTACCCAGAAAGTCATCCCTTGTATCAAAAGGAAATAACTAAATAAAAGCAAAAGAAAAAAAAACATTTCAGCAAAACTAACCACAAATCAACTGAATCTGACTGTAAATGTAATGTTATCCTTGCATAGCCCCCATCTTCTGCAAAAATAAAAAAGGAACAGAATCGGGGGGCGGAGCCAAGATGGCGGCTGGTAAGCAGGGACTAGAGTGAGCTCCCTACCGAGTCCCTCCAAAAACCTATAAAAAATGGCTCTGAACCAATTCTAGAACGGTAGAACCCACAGAACAGCAGAGGGAAGCAGGGCTCCAGCCCAGGACAGCCTGGATGGTCTCTGGGTGAGGTCTATTCCACACGGAGCTGGGAGCTGGGAGCTGGGAATGGAGTGGAGCAGAGCCCAGCCTGAGCGGCGTGGAACAACCAAACTTGGAGTCGGGTGGATGGGGCCCCTAGCGCCCTGAATATGTGAGCTGCGGCAGTTACGAGACTTCTCAACCCACAAACACCAAAGACTGCGGAGAAGGTTAGTGGGAAAAGCTGCGGGAGTGGAAGGAGTTCCCAGTTCGGCTTCCAGCCCTGGGGGCAGCGGAGGTGGGGCAGCTACAGTTGCTGCTGCTTCTGGCCCCAGGCCCACCTGGTGGGAGGAATTAAGTGGCGGATCAGAGCAGGAGTGCAACAGCCTGCTGAAGATCTAAGCCCAGCCCAGGCTGGGCGTTCTTGGGGAAAGAGTAGTGTGGATCTGACAGAGCTGGCACCTCCCCCCCAAACGTGGAACATAGAACTCGTTAGTCTACAAGCAGTCATACCCCACTGAAAAACTCAAGGGTCAAGTTAGTTGGTTGGCAATATGGCCAGGCAGCGAAAACGCACCCAGATTCAGTCTCAGACTTTGGATTCTTTCTTTGGTGACAAAGAAGACCAAAACATACAGCCAGAAGAAGACAACAAAGTCATAGAGCCTACAACAAAAGCCTCCAAGAAAAACATGAACTGGCCCCAGGCCATAGAAGAACTCAAAAAGGATTTGGAAAAGCAAGTTAGAGAAGTAGAGGAAAAATTGGGAAGAGAAATGAGAAGGATGCGAGAAAACCATGAAAAACAAGTCAATGACTTGCTAAAGGAGACCCAAAAAAATACTGAAAAATACACTGAAGAAAACAATACCTTAAAAAACAGACTAACTCAAATGGCAAAAGAACTCCAAAAAGCCAATGAGGAGAAGAATACCTTGAAAGGCAGAATTAGCCAAATGGAAAAGGAGGTCCAAAAGACCACTGAAGAAAATACTACTTTAAAATTTAGATTGGAGCAAGTGGAAGCTAGTGACTTTATGAGAAATCAGGATATTATAAAACAGAACCAAAGGAATGAAAAAATGGAAGACAATGTGAAATATCTCCTTGGAAAAACCACTGACCTGGAAAATAGATCCAGGAGAGAGAATTTAAAAATTATTGGACTACCTGAAAGCCATGATCAAAAAAAGAGCCTAGATACCATCTTTCAAGAAATTATCAAGGAGAACTGCCCTGATATTCTAGAGCCACAGGGCAAAATAGAAATTGAAAGAATCCATCGATCACCTCCTCAAATAGACCCCAAAAAGAAATCTCTTCGGAATATTGTCGCCAAATTCCAGAGCTCCCAGATCAAGGAGAAAATAGTGCAAGCAGCCAGAAAGAAACAATTTGAGTATTGTGGAAACCTAATCAGAATAACCCAAGATCTGGCAGCTTCCACATTAAGAGATCGAAGGGCTTGGAATGAGATATTCCGGAGGTCAATGGAGCTAGGATTAAAATGTAGAATCACCTACCCAGCAAAACTGAGTATCATGCTCCAAGGCAAAATATGGATTTTCAATAAAATAGAGGACTTTCAAGCTTTCTCAGTGAAAAGACCAGAACTGAATAGAAAATTTGACTTTCAAACACAAGAATCAAGAGAAGCATGAAAAGGTAATCAAGAAACGGAAATTGCAAGGGACTTACTAAAGTTGAACTGTTTTGTTTACATTCCTACATGGAAAGATGATGTATACGATTCATGAGACCTCAGTATTAGGGTAGCTGAAGGGAATATGCATATATGCATATATATGTTTATGTATATATATATATATAAGTGAATGTGTATGTATGTATATATCTATGTGTATATGTATGTATGTGTATGTATGTGTTTATATATGTATATATATATGTGTGTGTATATATATGTAAAAGAGAGAGAGCAGACACAGGGTGAGTTGAACATGAAGGGAAGATATCTAGAAGAAATAAAATGAAATTAAGGGATGAGAGAGCAACATACTGAGAGAGGGCGATAGGGAGAGATAGAATGGGGTGGATTATCTCGCATAAAGGTGGCAAGAGGAAGCAGTTCTGTGGGAGGAGGGGAGAGGGCAGGTGAGGGGGAATGAGTGAACCTTGCTCTCATCAGATTTGGCCTGAGGGGGAATACCATACATATTCAGTTGGGTATCTTACCCCACAGGAAAGAAGAAGGAAGAAGATAAAAAAAAAATAAAAGGGGTGGATGATGGAGGGGAGGGCAGATGGGGGTGGAGGTAATCAAAACAAACACTTTGGAAAGGGGACAGGGTCAAGGGAGAAAATTCAATAAAGCGGGATGGGTTGGAAAGGAGCAAAATGTAGTTAGCCTTTCACAACATGTGTATTGTGGAAGGGTTATACATAATGATACATGTGTGGCCTAGGTTGAATTGCTTGACTTCTTAGGGAGGGTGGGTGGGAAGGGAAGAGGGGAGAGAATTTGGAACTCAAAGTTTTAAAATCAGATGTTCAAGAAAAAAAAAAGTTTTTGGCATGCAACTAAAAAATAAGATACACAGGCAATGGGGAGTAGAAATTTATCTTGCCCTACAAGAAATGAAGGGAAAAGGGGATGAGAGGGGAGGGGGGTGATAGAGGGGAGGGCTGACTGGGGAACAGGGCAACCAGAATATATACTATCTTGGAGTGGGGGGAGGGTAGAAATGGGGAGAAAATTTGTAATTCAAACTGTTGTGAAAATCAATGCTAAAAACCAAATATGTTAAATAAATAAATTTAAATTAAAAAAATTAAAAGAAAAAAAAATTGAAAAAATAAATAAATAAAAAAGGAAGGAGGGCATTTTCTCATATCTTCTTTGGTCATAAACTCAGTTATTATAATTACATGATGTTTAGTTTCACTTTTTTTGTATCACAAATATTTTGAAGGGTAAGACAGAGAGAGAACTAAGCAAACTGAATTTTAAAAGGAGCCAGATAATTCTGAAACATAACCACACCAATTAAATTCAGTAAGACTATTTAACATGCCATTGGTAAATTCAACGAGAATGACAAAAAGCCAGATGTCTTCACACATGTCATAACTGAACATGATGGCTACTGATATAACCATTGGTCTATTGCAATTACTGCTCTTTATGGAACAATGCTTTTCCCAGAAAACTAGTTGTAAAAAAAAATAAATCATTTTCCCCCTTCCTTGACTTCTACTATGAAGTCAAAGAAATGTTGATGTCAAAAAATGAAATTGTCTTAAAAATAACAATACATCTAACTGAAAATATTTCCATTTAACTTGGAAGGAGTGAAGATGGTGGCCAAGCAAAAGGTATTCCATGTGATCTATTTTTAAAAATACTAGTGAACTTTGAAATACCATATCAGTTCTAAGATCTTCTCTCATTTTCCCACCATTGAACAAGACCATGAGATTTTCTCTTATATTTAAAAGTATCCAGGTTCAGTACTTGAAGTTCCAGTAATTTAAATTCCCTTCTTTATTTTTCTCCTGGGTGCTTACCATGTCTAATACAGCTAGGCTTCAATAATGCGTTTTTGCCAGTTGGTGACTCCATCTGTTGTACCATACTCTGTCTTCATAGTGTACTGATACCCTTTTTTATTTTTATTTTTTTGTTGCTTGGTTTTTTTTTTCCATTCCAAACTGTGATTTCATCGAAGTGGGTAATTCCATGTGTGGAAACTCTTTCCACCAATGGAAATTAGCAATTCAACTTTATAGGCTGGGAGGTACCAAGAATTTAAATGACTTGTCATCTTCAAACAGCTAGAATGTTCAGAGGAAGGATTCAAACTCAGCCCTTTCTCATTCCTGCTAACTACTCTGCCAAATGTCTTTTCATTAACATCTGCTCCTATTTTGCCCATATTAGGGTATAGGGAGTGGATCTGTTGTTTCACTGCTGTAAGGACCTCCAGAATGACGAAACTTCTTCCACCAAATGCTGGGCAGTGACTTCTCGTTTTGGAGAGTTGCCTAGTAGATTGGTTGGTTGTCTTTCATTCTAGAAAAGGCCCAAAATGATGTCACTATGTAAGTCAAGTTACAACGTGTAAGACTGTGGCTGATCAGAACAACAGTCTAGTACAATGAGTGGGGAAAGAAAGGAACGGAAGGAAACAAGTATTTATTAAGATTGTTGCTTTTGTGCTTAGTTTTTGAAGAGGACAATGACATCAGGGAAATGATGACATGACTTGGAGTTGACTTTGATTTGAGTGAGAGAGGGATATGCAGGGTCACCAGCCTCACTTTCTCCTCCAGAGCCATCTGGGTCCAGTGATCAGATATCCATCAGGATGACTGGAGATGGCCCAGGATGCAATGGCCCTTTTAGGGTAAGGCCTTTTCATGTACTCACTTAGAGTGAGGTAAAGCCCATTCACTGAATAGGCCTCTTTAAGAAGTGAGTCAAGGCATGGCCCCTTTAATTAGAAAAAAAAAGAAAAAAATGAAGCTGGGAGGGGAAGACCCTCAGGGTTGCTGTTCCAAAGAGAAACAATTACCATTGACTTTCGTTCTAAGCCAGGAGGGCCCAACATACAGCCATTAAGTGGAGCTTGGGCAGGGACTTATTGTGGTCCAGTCTATGAACTTCAGAGTGAACTGGGTTCAAGGAAGAAAGAAAGGAAAGAAAGAAAGAAGGAAGGAAGGAAGGAAAGAAGGAAAGAAAGGGAGGAAGGAAGGAAGGGAGGGAGAGAAGGAAAAAAGGAAGGAAGGTAGGAAGAAAGAAAGAAGGAAGGAAGGAAGGAAGGCAGGAAGAAAGAAGGGAGGAAGGAAGGAAGAAATCTAGCCAGTAAGCCCCATGTTAAGTGGGCAGCTTCTGGCCATCAAAATTTACCTTCCTTTGGAGAAGAGAAGAAGGAGAGGAAGAGGGAGAGGGAGAAGGAGAGGGAGAAGATGAGCTGAGTTAACCAATTAGCTGCATCCCCATTTAGGCAGCACTTAATATGAACCAAGCACTATGCTACTTACAAAAATTACAAAAATACATCCTATGGTGTAGGAGTATTGAGAAGTTCAGTGACTTACCTAGGGTAACACAGCCAGTATATGTCAGAGATGGGATTTATACCCAGGTCTTCCTGATTCCAAGGCTAGCTCTCTGTGTCACCTCTAACCCCCTTTTACCCTCTGAGTGTAAAAGACAAAATTGAAAGTGTCTATGCCCTTAAGGAATTTATATTCTGTAACGATATGCATGTCCACCTAGGAGGTAGTTAGATGGGGTGGCAAGGGTTCGGGCTTCTCTGGATACTTATGCCTACTACAAGCTTGAGATCCTGGCAGATTCACTCATTTTATATGACAGAAACCTTTACTGTTTATCCTCGGCAGCTATCGCGCCTTCAGGTCAGCTGCTTCTGATAATCAAGTCCAGAACTGCAGCACTGAGATCCAGA
This sequence comes from Trichosurus vulpecula, assembly GCF_011100635.1. Taxonomy (NCBI): domain Eukaryota; kingdom Metazoa; phylum Chordata; class Mammalia; order Diprotodontia; family Phalangeridae; genus Trichosurus; species Trichosurus vulpecula. The sequence goes on along the minus strand of NC_050574.1, from coordinate 417,603,893 downwards.
TTATGCTGCTCAGCCCAGCCTGCTGCTGCCATCCCTCATCTCATTACCAGGGTGGTGAAGAGAATACAAGCAAGAATATACATTAAGTATTTTGAGCTTTTTAAGGGAAGAAAAAGTATTTTGTGTAAAAGCAAAATAGCAAGGGTGTTTATTGTTGTTCAGTCATTTCAGTCATGTCCGCCTCTTCATGACCAATTTTTGGGTTTTCTTGGAGAAGATACCAGAGTGGTTTGTCATTTCAGACTTACAAATGGAATTTAAAGTCATATCCTGCCTAGCCTTGACATCCTCTGGCTACCTATTCTGAAGTGAAACTGGGAAGCTTTTACCTGATGGACAGAGAGGGTCGTACGTAGTGGCAAGAACACTAGACTGACTCATTGCAAAGCCTACCACTTGTTTGCTACATGGCCTTATCGCTTCCCTCTACTGGGCCTTAGTTTTCTCATCTATAAAACGTAGAAATTGGACTTACTCATTTTGATTTGTAGTTCGATCACCTTGGAACCAGATCTCCGTTTTGCCATGAGTTACTGGGTGACCACACTATGTGACTACAAGCTCTCTGGGTCTTACTTTCCTCATCTGTAAAATGACGAGTAGATGAGCTCCAAGCTCTCTTTCCACTCTAAACCTATGATCCAGTGGCCCAATGATCCAGTGACCTGGGATAACTCACTTAAACTCTTTTAGCCTCAGTTTCCTCTTCAGCAAAATGAGTTGGATTGGCTATGTGATGCAGTAGATAGAGCATTGGGCTTGGAATCAGAAAGACTCATCAGATCTGGCCTCAAACACTTAACTAGCTATGTGACCCTGGGCAAGTCACTTACCCCCATTTGCCTCAGTTTCCTCATCTGAAAAATAGCTCCCCACTTCAGTATCTCTGCCAAGAGAACATCAAATGGGGTGATGAAGAGTCAAACACAACTGAAAAGAATAAACAACAAAATTTCCTAACTCTAAAATCTAGGATCTGACAATGCTACGACACCAGGTCTCCAAATCTCTAAAGTGCCTTCTAGCTCTGACACAGAGTTTCCTCTTGGTAACTCTGAGGCTACAATGTTGAATTATAGTGCTAACATCCTGAATGAAACAAATACATTTCTAATACACTCCGGAACTTCTTACATGTATTTCAGTTTTGGCTGTTACATTTTTTCCGGAAAAAAGAAAGGGAGACTTAGTTTTGTTTTTTAAAGTGCTTTTATAATGGGTCTGAGTTTGTCTTTTAACAAACCAGATGTAATGGGGGAGGATGTAATGATGAAGACAAAGAAAAATGAACAAAAGTGAACGAAGGAATGCGTGTAACCACGTAAGGTCCCTTGTCATTCAGGCTTGGGGGGGAGGGAGAAGCTAAATGGCTAACCATGTTTTCAGTAATTACAAAACCTTGACTGTATGTGCTACAGAGATGGGCTCCCTCTTAGTTTCTCTAATGCCGTATCCCTTCCCGGTACTACATACATCAGAACTGAAGCCATTGTCAGGCTTCACTGTGATTAGGGAACACTCAATTTCATTGAAATTATGGCCATCAGAAACAGTTGCTACATTATTATAGGAAAGTTGTTGGGAATAGGCCCTCAATAAAATTTACATAATTACAAGGCTGACATTTGCAAAGATATAATCCTAAAGATTGACTCAGAAACAATTACGCATTTCCACAATGCCAGACTTTGAATCACTTTGCCTACTCTCATTTTAGAGAAGCAGCGCTGATTACTCTGTGGTTTGCTATCTATGTATAACAGAATAACAGAGTGACTGTTTCAAAAAACCTTTGGCAATGTATGGTTTATATTTTTTCTTCTTAATTGGCGTTTTCTGGTCAGAGGCTGACCAAACTAGACCAAATGGGAGAACAGTAGGTCTCTGATCAACTCAGGTATAGTTCCTTAGTGAAGGATGCCCAACACTCTCTTAAGGAGTACTAGTGATATTATTATATTCACAGATTTAGAACTCAAGATATATTGGGAGTCGTCTAGTTATAGGCTCATAGAAACATAGATTTAGACCTAGAAGGAATCTCATAAGCTGCCTGTTCCAAATCCCTCATTTTACAAATGAGCACACTGAAGAACATAGAAATTAGGTGACTTACCCAAGGTCATAGAGCTCCAAGCTTTTGATTTTGTCAGTTATGAAACTGAGACCCAGAAAGGGATAGGTAGCTTGCCCAAGGTCACTCAACAGAGTCAGGATTTGAACACAGGTCCTCTGACTATGGATCTGGTATTCTTTCTACTATGCTGCTCTGCCTGCTATAGGGGCCAAGGTGGAATGAAACAGACTACTTTAATTAAGTATGATAATGTTGGTGATAATAACCCTTTGTAGTTCAATATACCTGCTTGGATTACACTGGAGAAGAATGTGTTTGTCTGAGCAAAAAGTCAAACCCCCAGAATTCTGGGTACCAGGTAGCTAATATATTCCAGGGTAATAGAGATAATAAGACAGCACCATTTGTTTGCACGTTGCAAAATCTAGGCAGACATTTGGGAATAGAAATGGTTTTCTCTTTTTAAAGAGAAGACGGAAAATCTTAATCCTCTCGGGTTGGGGAAAAACATCCACGTGGATTGTTGTTTTGTTGCTGCTGCTGCTGCTGCTGCTGCTGGTGATGGCCCTTTGTTCTCAAAGAGGACCAATGATGTCATGAGGGCCAGGTCTTGACTTGCAGGTGAATTAGATATGAGTGGAGCGGAGCTGCACAAAGTTGTCAGCCTTAACCTGAAGAACCGCAGCAACACACTGACTGCTACTGCCGTAGCACAATGGATAGAGTGCTGAACCTAGTGTCAGAAAGACCTTGGGGTGGTGGGAAGGGAGAGATGGGGAGAAAATTTGGAATTCAACATCTTGTGGAAGTGAATGTTGAAAACTAAAAATAGTTAATTATTATAAAAAAGAAATTATGAAAATCAAAGGAAAGATTCACAAAATTAAAATTGAGAAAACTGTTGAATTAATAAAGCTAAGAGCTGGATTTATAAAAAAAAAAAAAAGGCCTGAGTTCAAATCTGAACTCAGATACTAGCTGTGTGTCCAAGTCAAGTCCCTTAACTACTGTCTGCCTCCATTTCCTCACCCGTAATAAATGTACCTGCCTCCCAGGGTTGATGTGACAATTGAATGATATTATATTTATAAAGTGCTTAGAACAATGCCAGGCACACAGAACTTAATAAATATTTGTTTCCTTCCTTTTTACCTTCCTTCCTGCCTTTCTTTTTTATTACCATTCTTCCTTCTTACTTTTCTTCTTTCTTACCTTCCTTCTTCTCTTCTTCCATCTTTTCTCTCCTTCCTTCTTACCTTCTTTCCATCTTTCCTACGGGTACTGCTGAGTGGAAGGAGAAAAAAAATGTACAAATTGCTTCAGCAGCCATCTGTGGAATCAGGGAATTACAGGAATAAATCTCTAAGCTGATGTACCTAAAGCTGTTTGTGTGAAGAGCTTTTAAGGGCTTTTGATGCTAATCCAGCCCAAAGTCCAGACCTGAGACCATATCCCAATAAAGTATTTAGAGACTAAATTAATAAACAAAGGATAAATGGCAAAAGGACATTCTAGTAGAGTATAAACTCCTGGAGGGCAAGGACTATGTTATTTTTCATCTTTGCACTTCTGGTACTTATCACAGCATCTTGAACACACTAGATGCCTAACAAAACTTTGTTGAATGAATGAACATTAACCAAGGTCAGTGCATGTGATTAGATTGTGATAAATGTATAGGAAAGGAAAAATGAAAAACTAACATTGTTTTCCTTGAGAAGCTACTTACATGTTAAAAGTTTATGTTCATTTGTTTTTTAATAAAGATTTCTCTTTTGGCAATTATAGAGAGTAAAAGAATGTGCCAGTCCTTATCTCAGTTACTTATGCCTACAGGAAATCTGAAGTTTAGCCATTCAAATTATGAGGTCATAACAAAGACAATGCTACTTGTCTGGTGTATTATAATTAAGGAGTCATCTGGGCAGACTGGGCAGCTAGGTGGTGCAGTGGCTAGAGGGCTTGGTCTGGAGTTAGGAAGATTTTTTAGTTCAAATCTGGCCTTAGACCCTTACTAGCTGGGTGACCCTGGGCAAGTCACTTGACCCTGTTTGCCTCAGTTTCCTCATCTGTAAAATGAGTTGGAGAAGGAAATGGCAAGCAATTCCAGTTTCTTTGCCACAGAAAACTCCAAGTGGGGTCACAGAGAGTCAGACATGACTGAAAAACAACAAAATGACGACAGTAATATCACAGATATGCATGACAAAAACATTCTAAGACAAATTGTTCTTATCCCTCTACCTCTCTTAGTTTACCAAGTGGTTCTCATCAGCAATTTCTAACCAGAATTGTGGAAATAATTTGTACGTCATCAAGTCTCGTCACCATGGAATAATGTCAATGCCATGAGTCTCAATTTTCACTTTTACTATTAGTCATATCTATAAACTTTTACTAAGAAACCTGGTGCACCTATGAATAAATGCTCTCTACTCATCTTTATTGTGTCATAGATTCATAGGAGCTAGAATTGGAAAGAACCTAAGAAATCATTTAGGACAACCCCAACATTTTAAGGATAAAGAGCCTGAGAGGCAAACAGAAGTGATTTGCCCCATATCACATGGGTAGCAAGTAGCAAAGATGAAATTCAAACCCAGGTCCTTTGGTTCCATACCCAGGAGTCTTTCCTGGACTCTACTATACCCAGCTTTCCCAAAAACCTCAGTGTATTTTAAAATTCATTTTAAAATGAAAGGGCATGGGAAGTACTCAATAAATCCATCCTGAGCAATTGATTGTTAAAGGAGCCAATGTTTCTTGTGTCTCATTTGTCTCTGCATATAGCAGCTATTTTTAATTACATTTATAAGCAGCTATTTACATATCAATTTACAGTTTACAAAACACTTTATAAACATTTGATTTTATAGAAAGATTTGAATTCTATCAATAACAACTCATGTTTATACAGAACTTTATATTGAACAAAACACTTTCCGTCCATCAATGCTACAAGGTACAAAGTGCAAATATTACTACCATTTTACAGAAGAGGTAATTGAGACCCAGAGAATAAAGTGACCCACAAATTATCACGAGCCAGTAAATGTCTTCTGACTCCAAGTTCATTGTTCTTTATTCTTTTATTAAGGCCTGATTTCTTATCTCTAAAAAACATTAGGAAAATGGTCTATAAATCCATTTAGGGCTGCATGATTAAAACATGAGAAGATAATTTTTTTTACATTTGTCATATCTTAATGATCACTGAGAGATACAGAAAATATAAGTTTCCCATTATGTCTACTTTCTATTGATTTTTTAAAAAGCATTTGATTCAGTAGAACAAAATACAGCCTTGGAAGCTCTTGAGTCCAGACGTTTCCCTTCTATATGTTAAAGTTATAAGAAATTCTACCATCAGTGCAGTTATAGTGATGACATTGCTCAGAAATGTGCCGAGCATTGACATTGATCAATGTGTAATGTGGGAAGACATATGCTCACTTAAGATATTCATAGAAAATGTCTTGGGAAGATGTCTTATGCAAAGTCCAAACAAAAGAGAGATTCCCCACTGATGAGAAGGTTCTTCAAATGCTGTTATTTGCACATGACACTGTATTAATTATACTGTGGCCCAGGACCCTTAGAGTTTCCTTGTTTAATCCATATGATTGTCAAAGAGATTGATGTCTAGCTAATGATACAAGAAAAACAAAATGATTGAAGAGTGAATTTTGCCCAAACTATGATATACAGCTGGATGGGCAGTCTATTACATTAGTCCATCAAGACGCATATATTAAACAGATGTCACCAATGAAGAATTGTCTTTCTACCAACACCACCCTGCCCCACCCCCAGAAGTGAACAGCAGGAGGAGGAGAATAGGTTGTGTCACATTTTAAGAAATTGCACCATGATTCAGGGTTCCCATGTTGCTTGTTACCACAAGTTCCCACCTTTTTAAGCAGAGGCATGCTCTTGCTGATACTATGGTTATAAAACTGGAACATCATATCTTTGGACTACAAGCACTCCAAAAAACAATGGAAAGATGTATAGTAGATATAAATAGGCTATACCATTTTATTGGAAAGGTTGTGCTTGAGAAGGGGCATAAAAGCCATTACTTAAGCCATGTCTGACCAGGAGAAGGAGCAGGCTGATTATATAATATAAATGGGAGACAAAAGAGAGACACCCCAAATGATATATTGGTTCCCCTCAGAAAGAACCAGAGAAGGTTTCCACATTTGGTGGATCCTCTGGAGAGATCTTATGCAAAGGCATAGTTCATAGAAGCATGGATTTAGAATTGGAAGGGGTCTTAAAGATCATTTAGTTCCACCCTCTCATTTTACAAATGAGGAAAAGAGGGTCCAAGGATGGTTAGATGACTATGACTTGCCTAAGGTAATACAGTCTTGGTGAGAAGTAAGGTAGAATTCAAAATGAGCTCCTCTGACTCCAAGAATTTTATATAACGAGAAGGCATGAAGGAGTCATATCATCTGACCCTGTGGAGGAAATAACCATGGTGGAAAAATCATGGATCTGCCAAAATAGCAAGAACTGATTTATTGTTTAAAATATTCTACTTTTAAAATGCTGGTTTGAAAAACACTTTAATACAATTGTTATGCCTTTTGTAGTATATTTAGAACAGTTGTAGGTAAAGAAAAAATTTAAAAAGAAAAATATTATGATAAAATTCAAAGAAATGAAACTGTTACCTGTGGGAAATATGACACATGTGACAAGTAATATGTGAGTAGAATATCTGCCCTCCTTTTTATGTTTTTCCATAAAGATCATTTTTTAGAGATCTAGAAAAGGACGAGGAGCTCTGCTATTTTGCCACCAACAAAATTCTGTTCATTCTTTCCAAGAGCAAATGACATAGGGACCTGAACCTATTAAAGTACCTGCTTTAATATAGAAGAGACAATAAAGAAAAGTTGAATTTTGTGGGTCTTTTGGAACTAAATTTGGGAAGAAGAATCTGTTATTTAAAATTGGCCTCCAAAGAAGCAAAATTATTTAAGCTCTTAAATATGAAAAGAAAAACTGACTATATGAAACACCTTTTAAAAAAGTTTTGGTATAGAATAATACAATTTTCAACTTCCTAGAAACTATAATTGAGATGTTTCAGTAGATTGGAATCAATAATAAAATCTTGGTAAATGCATTAATAACTGAAACACTGTCTTCAATACTCTTAACTTTAATCTATGCTTGGAGTCAAACTTTTAAGTTTGAAACAGATGGCAAGATCCTTTTGGCCATGGTCAGGTAGAATTGGAAACTGTGTCTTAATTTTGGTAGTAAGAGATTTCTTTCCTCCTTCTGGCAGCTTGATTTGGAAATTGCTCCCCCTTGAAAAGCCTTGTATAAATTATAAGGAAATAACCCTTTGAAGCAGGGAGGGAGGAGAGATGGTGGGCAACCTAGTGAGTAGACAAAGTGGGGGGGTGTGTGTGGAAGACGTTGGTCACTGAAGGAAAATGTCAACATCTGTCTGTCACTGTGCAGCTCTTGTCCAATTATAATTTTTTCTGCTTCTGTAAACCCCAATCAGACAATGCCACTGAGTCCTATCCTTTGTTACCCAGAACATTTCCCACCAGTTTCACCTCTGATATGCTAATAGAGAAACTGTGGGTTTTGTGTTTCTGAAAGGGATCTTTGGGCATATTCATTGGGTCGACAATCCCAACTTCTGCACAGGGACCCAGCCTGCTGTGTGAGAAGCCCTACTTCCATGAGGTCTCCCCCATCTCCTTTTTCTGTCCTCTGTGTATGTGTGTGTCTGTATGTTTAAGAAAGGGGAATTAACCATCTGGCTGCTTGTCCCCCCAGACAAATGTGCTAAACCAATTATGACATAACAGTAAAAAGAACAGGCACCTTGAGTACTCTCAAGTTGCAACAGATTGGTTACTTTGGGCACAAGTCACTCAAGCCAGTTTTGCCAGCGGAAAGATGACCCTCAGTACTAGCATGCAACGAAGCTCTGCTGAAAAAAAAAATCATGCAAGAAGCTTTGCATCTATGGCACTTAGCGGTAGATGTAAATCTACCCAGTGTGACTACCAAGGTTTAAAAATATCTTGGGTAGGCGTCCAGAATCATAAGGCAGCATAATTACAAAACATTAACTTGCAGAATTACTTTCTTCTTACATCAATGGGTGAAAAGGAAACATATTAAGATGCTCCCCCACCCCAAATTGTGTCTCCTTTAAGATTTTCATCATCATTATCCTCTTCTACCAAAAAAAAAATAAAATTTACATTTTAGGACTTCAAAAGAATTCCTTTTTTTCATTCAAATAATTTAAAATTCTTAAAGCTTTTTGCCTGGTTTTCATTCTCAAAGCAGAAGGGCCCCATTGTCTTCTGACAGCTTGATTTAATCCAGTCTGTAGATTTTTATAAAAGTTTGAATAGTATTTTAGTGTATTTTAAAATTTTTCTGTTTTTTGTACACCCAGTGAATATCAACAAACAAGAACATCTCAATTTACAAAAAAGAACAGAAAAGAGAGTTATGTATGAAATTAAATTTCTATCATACAGTTTAGTTTTTTAAGCATATATTAAATGTAACATTGTGGTAATAAAATTGTCTTTCTTCTCTGTCATCTTCTGAACTTCCTTTGGCTCTTCTGTGTAATTTTTAGATGTTTAATTGATGTCCTTTTCCTTTCCCCACCTTCCCCCCACATTATTTATCATTACCCACCACATCCACCCTATCACCACTACCATAAACCCTTCTCTGGAAACAAGTAAATTTAGCTTCCATAGTATTTTGGAAGTGTTATTTTAGAAGTTTAAACTAGAGCTGGATCTTAGAAAGCAGAGGAGAGAATTGTGAACATTTCCATTTTTCATTGCCCAGACAAACCATCACTAGGGTAGGATAACAAAGGCTTTGTCGCTGGCTGCCAAAATTTACCTGGTACTAAGATTATATTTTCTTTAGTAGTATAGAAACATCTGTTCTTAATATCTAGTTAACAAAAATCATTAATTAGAAATTTACCAGACTCTTCCTCCCTTCACCTAGTGTTCTTAAATGAGTCTCCTGAATTTGATCCCACCTTTTTCCTCTCACCTTCCACTCACCTTTTCAGCAAAGGACTCACAGTATCCCAGGGCCTCCACTGACAAGAACTCACCTTCCAGGGGCTCTCCCCTAATTGGGCCTTGTGTTCAAAGATCTCTGCTCAACTCCAAATAAATTTGTTTTTAAAAATTTATTTGTGGAAACATTTCATGGTACTTACCTTAAAAATGGAGCTTGTCTGGGAAGCATCAGAATTGCTAGATAAGGTTCTATTGCTTAGTATGTTTACAATGTTTTTCCCAGTGTAATTGAATTACAGTATAATACCTTTGAAATTACAAATCAAGGTTTGATTTATTGTTTTGTTGACTAGACCTAAGAACATTGTGAAAAAAGTGTTAATGATGCATATTAAACTTAAAAGCTATAGCAATAATCTTGCTAGCCACTACTGTGGCTGTGTAAAACCAACAACTAGCACACAGAAGGCCTCTAACACAGGTTGTTTGATCTGGTTTACTAAGGAAAGCAATGTTAAGCGGTTAACAATCTTACTTTAATCCAATATATACACATATATACATATATATACATATATATATATACATATATGTGTGTGTGTGTGTATATATATATATATACACACATATATATACATACATATATACTCACTTAGTTCAGGAGGAAAAGCCAGCAACCTGAACTTCAGAGCAAATACAAGCAAATTAAAAACATACACAATATAAACAGACCAAATCACAATTCATAATTACCAGGAAAGTATCAATATCTAGGTTTATGAGCTGGGGAGCTCTTAACAATGGCTTGCCCAGAGTCACATGCTTCCAGTGACTGAGAGCCCCAAAAGTCAAAGGCCAACCTTGGATCTCATATACCCATGTCAGGGCCCAAACGATTCACACCTAATCAGCAAAAAGGTGTGGGCCTGGGGTTTAGTATCTAGTTAGCAAAAGAGTATGGGTCTGGGGCTTTGCACCAAGTAAGGCTTAATCAAAGGCATTTGATTACTTTAGCATTTCTAAAAGAGAAAACAGTAAAAAAAAAAAAAAAGTCCCACCTTAATTACCAATACAAAAGCATGCCCTAAATATTTTGGAGAGCCAGTTTTTAGACATTTACTAGCCCACCACTACATATGTCACTCACTCCATCAAAGTTAAAGCTTATAGGGATGTAGAAATCCCTTTTTCCAGCTGATAAAGAGTTTAAATATCACTAGCCTCCAATTTCCCAGGCTAAAGGCATATAGAATCAAGGGCTGGATCAGAAACCCCATAACCAAGGGTAGGAGCTCTTCCTTCCCCTCCTACACCAGGGCAATGACTGGGGGCCTACTCCAACCACTTGTCCCCTTAGCTCTTTCCTCTTGAAACACGTGACATATGCAGTGGTGGGATTCAAATGAATTAACAACTGGTTCTCCACAGAACAGAGCCAAGGGGCAGCCCCTCATGTTGACGTGGTGGGTGCAGGCCCCGCCCCTGCTAACAATTGGCTCACAGAACTCAACCTAAAATTAGGTACTGGTTCTACAGAGGCAGTGCCAACCATCTGAATCCCACCACTGCACATAAGGGAGATTATTGCCTCTTCTTATCCTGTACCATGGAACCCCAAACTGCATTCAAACTAGACTAGACAGAGGGGAAGGCTGTGAGGTAGGGGAAGGCTAAGAATAGTATTAACAACAACCACCTTATAGGAAGGATGCTTCAAAGTTTGCAGAGCACTTTACAAATATTATCTTCTTTTAGCCTCACAACAACTTTTCTATACGAAGTGAGATTTAAGCTGATTCTTTTTAAATTTTATTTTATTTTTAATTTATGGAATAAAAAGCATTTTATAATACAGTATAATTTTTAAAAAGGATGATTGCACATGAAACTGCAAATCTATTATGTACATCTTGCTATTCCTTTTAAATACATAAAAAAGTTATCATGTAATTTTTTTTCTTCCCTCCCCCTTCCCCTACCCTAGAAATGGCTACCATTAAACACACACACACACACACACACACACACACACACACACGTGTATATAATTCTACATGTACTTCTATTTATCAGTTCTTTCTCTAGATCTAGATAGCATCTTCCTTCATATGTCCTTTGTAGTTAGTTGGATTTCATTGATTAGAGAAATGCAAATTAAAACAACCTTGAGATATCATTTTACACTTATCATATTGGCTAAAATGATTGAAGAGGAAAGTGGCAAACGTTGGAAGGGATGTGAAAAAATTGGGACACTAATTCATTGTTGGTGGAATTGTGAACTAATCCAGCCATTTTGAAGAGCAATCGGGAATAATGCCCAAAGGGTTATTAAACTGCCTGCCATATACTCTTTGACCCAGCCATACTACTGCTAGGTCTATTCCCAAAGATGATTAGGGAAAAAGAAAAAGATACAGATATGTTTTACAATATTTATAGCAGCTCTCTTTGTGGTGGCAAAGAACTGGAAATTGCGGGGATACCCATCTTTTGGGGAATGGTTGAACAAGTGGTGGTATATGATTGTGATAGAATACTACTGTGCTGTAAACTAAAGAAGCTAGAAATTTTAGGCAGTAGAGAGGTAAGTAGGGATAATATTCCAGGTATGGATGACATTCAGTGCAAAGCCACGGTGAAGAAGAATGGGGCATCTAGGGTGTGGAACAACAAGGCTCCTATGACTAGGCCATAGAGTGGGAAGGGGGCAGAGGGAGGGCTGAGAAGTAAGGAGTGAGAAGACTGAAAAGCAATTAGAGGACAAATGGGGAAGAGCTTTATATGCCAAACAGAGCAGTTTATATTTGATTTAAGAGGTAATAAGAGTCATTGGAGTTTGTTGAATACAGGAAGTTCTGCTCTGCACTTTGAAATTTCAGGAGAAAGGCATTATAGAAATATAACTAAAAACAAATCAATGAAAAGCTGTGGTATTTATTCTTTGTGCTGCTTATAAAGAGACCATAGGAATCTGGCCGATTTTTGTGATTCTTACATGGGTGATATACAAGTAGTAATTTCATTCGAAGCTTTATTGGGCTTATGATATTTTTATGCCCTTTCCCCCAATTTTCTATTGATTTCATTTCTTCAACAAGCATTTATTGAGCTTCTGATACATGCAAAGCATTGTGCTAGGCACTGTGGGAGATACAAAAAAGACATGGCCCTTGCCCTCAAGGGTCCTTATTCTTATGATTCAGATGTAAAGACCACTTTAATAATTATTTTTTTAAATTAATTATTTTTTTTAGTTTTCAACATTCATTTCCACAAGATTTTAAGTTCCAAATTTTCTCCCCATCTCTCCCCTACCTCCCACTCCAAGATGGCATGCATTCTGATTACCCCATCCCCCAGTCTGCCTTCCCTTCTATCACCCCACTCCACACTTATTCTCTTCCCCCTTACTTTCTTGTAGGGCAAGATAAATTTCTATACCCTGTTGCCTGTATATGTTATTTCCCAGTTGCATATAAAACAATTTTTAACATTTGTTTTTAAAACTTTGAGTTCCAGATTCTCTCCCTTCTTCCTTCCCCACCCACCCTCATTCACTTTAATAATTATTTACATTTATATGGCATTTTCAAGTTTACAAAATACTTTGCTTACAATTATTGTAATAGGTGAGCAGTGTAAGTATCATCACCATTGTACCGACGACCAAACTGAGTGAGGCTCAGAGAAGTTAAATAATTTGCCTATGGTCATGTGGCAAGTAAGTGGTGGATATGAAATCTAAATCCAGGGCTCCTAAGACCAGTGCTCTTCCCTTGATAGCAGGCTCCTTCTTAATATCTGTAAGTGCTTACTGATGAATAAAACATTCTGTTGCTAGAATAGCACAATAAATCCTTTCTACAAGACGTCTTCTATATGTTCTTTGTCTTGTGACATTTATTTTTAACCAACATGAGAGAAGAAGAATGTGTTTATGTATAGTAAATTTTCCTCATTTCACTCCCATTCCCTCTGCAATAATAAACCAAAAGGCTAGAAACTTAAAATGAACTTTACCTCCACTCTGGCAGAATACGTTAGTCCTCAGATGTCTGCAACCTGGATAATGAATAGCAGATGTTCTTACCCTGAAACAGATGTCATCATTTTCCTTAGGAGATAACTTTTGGGATTTTTGCTATTACAAATGCAAAAGATCATATCTTATTCAAGATGGGAAAACTGGGGAAAGCATCCAGAACATTTTGTTTCCTTCTATTTAAAAAAAAATCTATTTAGAATATTAGAATTTTAATGTTGTCATGAATTTTTATACTCTGGCAACGTTTCTGAAAATAATGTTTAATTACAATTCCAAGATTCTTTGCGTAATACAACTCATTGACAAATATTAGAAATATAAATATTTGTTATATAAATGAATGAATTAATGCAATTTGATAAAAGTTGTTTTTGTCACAGATTTTGGGACATCTAAATTCCCTGCTTAAGTTCTACTCTGTTGCTACAAAGAGGATACTTGGTTCTCAAAGCCTATGTCTGTGGAACCTAGGCTAAAACCATTTCAAAATATGGGCCCAGGATAGATCTGACACTTACTATCTGTGACACCTGGAACGAGTCACTTATCTGCCTCGGTGTCTTCTCCTGTAAGATGAGAGGAGTGGACAAGATGGTTTCTGAGCTCCCTTCCAACTCTAATTCTATGATACGATGCTCTGATTGAATGTGTTTCAGTCCACTCCACACTTATACAGACTGTCCTCCATGCCTGGGATGTACTCCCTCATCACCTCTACCCTTAGAATTCCTAGCATGCTTCAAGGCTCAGCTAAAATGCTACCTTAAACCCTTGTAATAGAAATTAAGGTGGGACTTTTTGCTTTTCTTCTCTTAAGTGCCTTTAATGATCCTGGCCTTTGTTTGAATGGGGCAGATAAAGTGGGAACTTTTTGTCTTGGAGTATTTCTTAGTACTGAGACAATTGGAAGTCATTGATTTGTATATGATGTGATCCTGGGGATGGGGAACTTTCCCAGACCCAGCCTGGGTGAGGTCAGAGCCCTCAGGGCTCCAAACTGGATATATTGAGGAGAACATGGCATTCGATTTTTGGGGCACACTCATGGAAGGAGTGTCGAGACTCTGGGCAAGCTGCAAACTGCCCCCCAGCTTTGCAACCCAGAAGTTGGCACTGGTGACTATGTACTGTGATTTGAATCAGACAAAGTCTGCCTGTTGATGTGTATAATTTCTGTTGGTATTTGCCTTGAGGTCCAAGGGACTGATCTTTTCCCCCTGAACTGTGAATGATATTTGTATGTTTGATTAAACTGAGATTGTTAACCCCTTAAGGTTACTTTCCATAGTAAAGCAGATCAAAGAACCTGTGTTGGCAGCTTTCTGGGTTCTGGTTGTTGGCAGGTCTTACACCCCTACAGCAGCTGCTAGGCAAATTGTTGCAACAACCCTTTACGAATTCTTTAAGTTTTTAAGGACTCTTTTTTTTCTAATATTGCTTTGCATATACTTTGTGGACAACTAGGTGGATAAAGCACCAGGTCTGGAGTCAGGAAAACCTGAGTTCCAATCCGACTTCAGACACTTCCTAGCTGTGTGACCCTGGGCAAGTCACTCAACCCTGTTTGCCTCAGTTTCCTCATCTGTAAAATGAGCTGGAGAAAGAAATGGCAAACCACTCCAGCATCTTTGGCAAGAAAACCCCAAATGGGATCATGGACAGTTGTATATAACTGAAATAAATGAACAACAAAATCTGCTCTGAATATATTTCATTTTTACTTATTTTTCATACTTGTCAATTCCCAAATATAATGTAGGCTTCTTGAGGGGAGGGAATCTTTTTGGCTTTGTCTTTGTGTCTCTATCACCTCACATAGTGTCTGACATGTCGTAGATTCTCAGTCAATGCTTTTGTTCAATGACCAACCTTGCTCTTTTTCGAAATGCCCACTTTCAGCATTTGGGTCACCCAGTAAGAACGTTTTTAGATAGAACAATTCATGATGTTCATCTACAAAGATATAGAGGGCTGTGATCTACTTCAGGGGAAGCAATAATCATATGGATAAGGTTACAAGTAAGTGAAGCCATATTATTGATCGGAAGTCCTATATTGATTAAGCTGTTCTGCATTTTCAGAAAAAGACTCCAAGTAATTCAAGTCCTGATTCTTATCTCCACAGATTACTTCAATTTGTCCTGTACTGTATTTGTGATGGGACTGCTTCTTCAAAGGATAAACATTTTCACAGATTAGAGAGGGTCACCCAAACCCATTTGCTACAGATTCTTTGAATCAAGTATAGATACCAAAACGGATTCTCAACCAATTCTGCTTACACTTCTTTCATAGATATTTAACAGCTTGGAATTAATCAGAGGCCTTTGTCCCCCTCCTTGGCCAGCAATGTGCAGCTCTACATTTAAAGCCCTGTTCCACATTTCTCTAGGTAACTTTGAAATCTTAGCTGTACAGTTTTGCTAATGCCTGTTAACAAGGGTTTGGTGTTGTAGTTGCAAAGAGGGGCATGGTTTATCTGGGCTTCCTATTTCTCATGCTGCTTGGAAGGAATTTATTAGCCTCTGTAGTACAGTTTAGCTTCCTCTTCTTAAATAGCTACCGAGACACTGAAATTTCCTCCTTTATAGGAGCACGAGGGGAGATTGACAAGAGAGCATTTAGTAATGCATAGCAGCCTTGTTAACAAGAGCATTTTGGCATTTGCTTCCAGAGAGGGATACTTTTTTTACATGTTCTTTTGTCCTGAATATGGCGGTGCTCCTGGCCCAGCACCAAGGGAACAGGAATATATAAACTACAAATGTTTCCAAGATTAGGTAATGTTGATCTTCCACTCTCATTTGTCTATCAAAGAATGTCACACTTTAATTTTGGTGATGTGGGGAGTGAGTATGTAGAAATTCAAACTAGATTATGCAATGATTCAATCAATTCTTCTAGACCAATAAAACAAAATGATTCTGTATTGTTAACTTTAAGAAAACAGGACAAACTGTTATTTCCAGGAAGACTACACTATTCTTTGCTATCTGTGCCAAGTACTTTTAAAGGGACTGTTTTCTTGACCAATAGAAACACTATGATACATGGAAAGTTACTGAATTATTTTTTCCCATCCCAGAAATACACACAAATATATAAAGTTGATAAGACCTTGTGGAGCCAGAATGACAATTTTGTTGGTGTCAGGAGCTCAAGGCGTAATGTGGCCAATATTCCCCTGCCCCTCCAGTCTTGGTAACTGAAGCTGCTTGGGTGGTGACTTGCATAGCCCATAAATGGCACAGAAAGGAATTTTCTCACCTAAGTCAAAAAAGGCACTGAATTCACAGATGAAATTGAAAGGATTTTAATTTTGAAGATACAAGCAAAATGCTAGAAGTGTTCTGTGGCTAGCTACCGGGGGGCTCACTGACTAGGATACCCATTATTAAAGAGCTAAAGATAGAGCCTCTCCTGCTATATAACTAATGAATTGATAGACTCCTCCCCCTACAGCAAGAAATAGCATCACAGCTGAAGACCAAATAATGTCAGAAAAGAATAGTACCAGCTTAATGTAAATGCCCAGCAGAGAGTAGAGACTCTCAGCAGAGAGCAGCATAGTTGTCAGAG
This sequence comes from Trichosurus vulpecula, assembly GCF_011100635.1. NCBI lineage: Eukaryota > Metazoa > Chordata > Mammalia > Diprotodontia > Phalangeridae > Trichosurus > Trichosurus vulpecula. The sequence continues at coordinate 417,587,143 of NC_050574.1, read as the reverse complement.
GATATCCATGACTCAGTAGCATTAGGGGCATGGGCCACACATAGCCATGCATATTGTGTATAATCTCACATATTACCATACCATTAATAGAGAAATAAGAGGAAATACATAGAGAACTGAGGAATACCAGTACGGGAAATACACACAAAACGTGCACAGAGGGAACATACACGAAAGGGCCCAGGCAAGGAACACACATAGGAGGGCTTGTTTATGGAACATATATGATGAAGAGACATGTGTAGAGCAGTACATGTGAAGGGAACATAGTCTAGTTTTCTAACCATAGAGATTCATGAATCAGATTCAAGATGATTCAGAAATAACTCCAACATTCAAAATGAGTAACTTCCTCTCTGAGTTAAGTACAACCCATGAAATAGATTTACAAAGATTGGAGACATGGGTCCCTCCCTTCATGGTGCTTGCTGTCTAAAAGGAGGGATAAAATCCTAATAACTGCCATACAAGGCAGGATATAAGAAATGAAATGGAGTGATCCAAATGAGGAGTCATCTAGATGACCTCTAACGGTCCCCTTGAGCTTGAAATCTAGGATCCCAAGAAAGAGAAGTCCTGGGTAATATGACTTGACTACCTGAGATCCCCTGGGATATTGGAATTTCTCTCCCACTTCTCTATTCACTAGAACACTGCAGCTATACTGCACCAGGTTTCAGACCTTAAACCTTGTCCAAGAAGCAACTACTGAGCTACCAATTTTCCACTGAATATACATTTTCGCTAGCTGCTCCCCCTTACCTAGAATGTTCTCCATCTTCACCTCCACATTTCTTTCATGCCTGGAATACTCTCCATCCTCACCTCCACCTCCAGGCTTCCTTCAATTATTAAGAATTGATATAGATAGATAGGTAGGTAGGTAAGTAGGTGGATACATAGATACACATAGATAGATAGATAGATCCACATTATGACTTTCTCCATCATAGTTTCAATATATCTCAGTTTGGCATAAGAAATTAAATAGGAATTTGGGAGGAATTTTGTGGAAGCCACAGATGACACATGAAGGCCAGCAGAAGACACAGAAAAAAGTTTAGAAACTCAGAAATGCATAAAATATATGTATAGTATTATATAATGTCAATCCAAATTTTACAATAAGGTACTGTAAACACTCTAAGAAGAAAAAGAAAAAGGAAAAATTCAGACTTCTTCTCTGGTATGAAGGGAGGACCAAAAATTTTTAAGTGAATTTTCCAGATTATGGGTGTACCACACCTCTAATCCCTGTGGTGTGGAAGGGATAACTGTATATGTATGTTTATACATATATATGTATGTATATGTATATGTATGTGTATTTGTAGGTGTGTATGTGCATGTGTATGTGTGTGTTTATATGTGCATGTTTATGTGCATGTGTGTATATATGTATGTATATATGTATGTGATATATAGATACAGATATATACACACGTATACATATAGATACAGATATATATACATGTGTGTGTGTCTCTGTGTGTAATGTATAGATACAAATACACACATACACAAAATCTGTGTGTCTCTTGTTTGTATATAACTGTTTGTATATTGTCTCCTTCATTAGAATGTGAGCTCCTGGAGAACAAGGATTGTTTTTGTCTTTCTTTGTATCCTCAGTGTCTAGAATAGTACATAGTTAGCTATGTTCTTACTTAGCGCATATTACTTAGCATGTATTAAATGCTGCCTAAATGCTTGTTACCTGACTGGATGACCACACAGGCCACTTGTGCATCAGAAGGGCCTTAGGCAGTTGTATGTCAAGAGTTTGTGATGTATCAGTCCACTTAGTACTAGAAGATAACAGGAACTGCATGGGAGACTTGTCATTTGAAATATTTTACTTTGGCAATGAATGTCTACAAGTGACAGTGAATGATGAGCCAGATTGTGTGCCCCCTGAAGCATTTGTAGATTCTGGAGTTTCTAAATATGTCCATACTTCTGGGAGCTGTGGGAGAACTGTGTGTCCTAGAGCCTGGAATCACTTAAGCAATCTCCTTTTGGAAAACAGAACACAGTGCCTGTACTCTCTAAAAGATGAGAGATTTTGGCTGTTCTGAGATAGAGCCATGCTGTGTTATGTTTTCTTTTTAAAAATCTGAATTGTATTAAATAAACTATAAATAGCTATGATGTGAGAAGAATGAAGGACGATATTTCAGGAGAATTGGGTCCTACACTGAGTTCTACTTGATGAGATTAGTAGAGGCAGTGTGGTGGCAGCACCTAGGTGACGCGATGGATAGAGCAGTGGACTTGGATTCAAAACGTTTATCTTTGTGTGTTGAAATCTTGCCATAGACACTTTCTAGCTGTGTGACTCTGGGCAAGTCACTTAACCCTGTTTGTCTCGGTTTCCTCATCTGTCAACTGAGCTGGAGAAAGATGTGGGCAAAGCATTCTAGTATCTTTGCCAAGAAAATCTCAAATGAAGTCACAAAAGGTCAGACATTACTGAAATGACTGAGCAACAACAAGAGATAATGTGATACAGTGGACAGTTGATTTTAAAAGTTAGTAAAAAGACAAAATAACCTATTTTGAGACAGGGAACCTCAGTTCAAATTTTGCTTCTGTTATTGACTACTTTCAGTGACCATGGACAAATCTCCTAATCCCTCTGGGCCTCAGTTTCCTCATCTGCAAGATGGGATAGTTGGACTAGGTGAGTTGTAAAGCAACTCGCAGCTCTAAAAAACTTATTATTTTATTCTCATAACCCTTCTAGTTTATTGTTTCTGACTTGATGCGGGCTGGGAGACCAATTAAGGAAGTTTGTTAAGAATTACATATTAAGATACATTACTGCACTGTTGGTGGGGCTGTGAATTAGGTCCAGCCATTCTGGAAAGCAATTTGGAACAACGGCTAAAACGTTATTAAATGATACCTTCCCTTTGACTTAGCAATACCACTAGTAGATATGTAAGTAAGAAGGGGAAGTCCCATATATACAAAAATATAGCAGCTCTTATTGTGGTGGCAAAATACTGGAAAATGAGGAGCTGTCCATCAATTGAGGAATGATTGAGCAAGTTATTGTATACAAATGTGATGGAAGAAATGATGAAGTGGATGTTGTCAGAGAAACCTGGGAAGACTTCTATTAACTGATGCAGACTGAAATGAACAGAACCACAAGAAGAATTTTAAACAATATTGTTATAAAAAAACAAAAAAAAACTGTGAAAGACTTAATAATTCTGATCAGTGTTCAGCCATGATTGCAGAAGATTCATGATGAAATATTCTATTCATCTCCTGACAGAGAGGTGAGAGAATGTACATTGAGACATTCATATTTTTTAGATATGGCTTATGCAGGAATTTGTTTTAACTATACATACATAAACACACACATACACACACATATATACACGCATATGCATACATGCATATAAATGTATATGTACATATATAGATTTGTCACAAAGGGGAGAAATAATTATGTGTTAAATAAATATGATTTATGCCAAATCAAGTGAGATAAAATATTTAAAGCACTTTGAAAACCTTAAATATTAGCTATTATCATTATCATTATTAGCATGATTCTAAGAGATACCTTAAGGAGCAAGGCACATGTTTTAATGCAGGATCTTTGGGACAGTCATTTCTGGGAGGTTAAGTTTTGGGGAGCTTATTGACAAGTGTGCAGTTGAATTGCATGGGAGTGGAGGAGGTAAAGTCAGAAGTCAGATCTCCAGATAAGCGAGTTATTGCTCCCTCAGACAATAGGAACTAGTGTTGCTTTGTTGGTGTTACCTAGCCATCATCTAAATTTGTTCATGAATTACTCTCTTTGTCTCAGAAAACACAATTTATATCATCAGGCTCTGTGACCTTCAGGAGAACAGTGTTGCTCTCCTTGGACAGAATAACTGAAAGGGTATTTATTTTTATAAGCCATGGGAAGGATATATCTTGATGGCTGACAAATAGGTTCATCGTCTTTGATGTGACTTACCCTACAACATTAATACGATTGAATGGTGGCCAAGGCTTCCAGGTGTATGTGGGAACCCAGCTAGAGTAGATTATCAGCATAGGCAATTTTTAGGGTCAGGTTAGGCTTGGTAAGGGAAAGAGGCTGGAAGTGAATATAATCAAAGTTAGGAAAGATCGCAGATTTAGAGATAGACAGCTTCATTAGAGGCCATAAGATTCGATGACTTCACTTTAAAGATAAGGACACAAGCTCAGAGAGGTTAAGTGACTTCTTCTGGGCCACACAGCTAGTAAGTAGTAGAAGTAAGACTTGAGCCAAGTTTTGCTTGTCTCTAAGCCCAGAAGTCTATTCACTGGGCTATACCACCTCTAAGCAAAGGTTCTTAACCTGGAGGTTCCCCATTTTCTGAACATGGATGGGAGAAAAATTGCATCTTTGTTGTTGTTATTTCTTTTGTAACCTTGTTGTATTTTATTTTATACATTTAAAAATCTTCTGACATTGGGTCCATAGGCTTCACCAGACTGCCAAAGGGGTCCAGGAAGCAAAAAGGTTTAAGAATCCCTGCCATAAAGGAAACATCTGGGGACATAGGGTTGGTATAGCAAAAATAGATGAAAGTCAAAAGTAAAAGGTTCAAATAAGTAAACGGCATAGGATATTGGTTTATTGGGCAAAGGGTGGCTTAAATGAAGGCATTCCAATACCCAGTATAGCTTCATGGGAAAGGAACTGCTTCTGATAGGATTTTTTTTTACCTTCAGAGACCTAACTCTTCTCTATTGTCTCTACTGCATAGGTGAAGCCCTATACTTACTGAAAGAATTTTTTTTTTCTTGCCCATTCATTTATGCCAACTTTAATTCCTAGAGAGCCAGAGAAATGTCTTCATCCCCTCAAAGACCTTTAAGTGTTCTTGTGAAATTAGAGGGTCATTTCTGCCTGCCTTGAGAATCAGTGTCCCAAGGGGTCTGACAGAATGGTCAGGGAGGACTTCAATCAATCAATCAATAAGCATTTTTTATGTTAAAGTTGGAAGATGACTTGTTGAAAGAAAGCCTTTAAGACAAGGTTTTGTTGTTGTTCAGTGATTTCGGTCGTGTCCAACTCTCTATGACCCCATTAGGGATTATATAATCTTGGCAAAGATCCTAGAGTGGTTTGCTATTTCCTTCTGCAGCTCATTTTTACAGACAAGGAACTATTTAGGGTCATATAGCTAGTGAGTGTTTGAGGTCGGATTTGAACTCAGGTCTTCCTAACTTCTAGGAGTAGCTAGATGGCACAGTAGATAGAATACTGGACTTGCAATCAGGAAAACTCATCTTCCTGAGTTCAGATCTGGCCTCAGATACTTACTAGCTGTGTGACCCTGGGCAAGTCACTTAACCCTGTTTGTCTCAGTTTTCTCATCTGTAAAATGAGCTGGAGAAGGAAATGGCAAATCATTCCAGTATCTTTGCCAAGAAAACCCCAAGTGGGGCCATGAAGAGTCAAATATGACTAAAAAATGACTGAATTAAACTTCCTAATGCCAGGCCCAGCATTCTCTCCACTGAACCATCTAGTTACATCTATTGTTTCAATGCTTTTCAGTTATTTGCATGATTATAAAGATGTAAATATCACCTGTAAACATCATCTGCAAAATCCTACCACTTCTCTCCTCAAACTGCAATCAAGGATTCTCTTAATGTAGATTATTCTTGCCAAGATTTTTCAGACATAAGAAAGCAGGCATTTAGATTGATAGTTACTGATATTTTCTCAGTGGTCTTTGATACAGTTTAGTATTTTCTTCCTAAGATTGTAGTATTATCACCTTTCTGATACATTAGGAAATAATCCCTCAATATTACCAGAATTATTCCATCTCCAGCATGGACTTCCTTTATCTCCTGGGTAATACATGGTCTGGTCCAGCTGCTCATCCTATCTAAGTTTATTTTAATTTCACTTCTACTTCCTCATTTCTCAGGGACTATGATAATAGATTCCAAATGGGATAGCTTCACTGTCAATGATGAAGAAAAGACTTTGTTATGACAGTCTCGAGAGACTCTGAAGCCTTTCCCTTCTACTTGGCCAGAGTAGTTTAGGATAACAGAGGAAGGAAGCTTCAATCTTCAATGTTCAACTTTCATGGTTAATATATGTTTTATTCATTTTCAGTTACTTTTTAATACTTTCTACCAAGGTCCTCCTTTGCTGCCTCACCATGACATGGAGATGACCTTGACTCTCAAAAAGGCAATATGCAATAGGACATAGCTGTTGACTTGACTTATAGCATTCTGTGTGCTCTGGTTTGTGATAATTAAAGGAACCATCACTATTTGACATCACCCTATCTTCGCCACTACCTAAACTATGCAAATTGTGCCATCTCTATTTCCCCTGGTTTGTTCTACACAAAGGTTGTTCATATGAGATTAGGGTCAAACTGTACATCTTTTATTTGAAAACCAGACTAGCAAAATTCAGAGACATCTTGGCCAAAAGACGAGACATCTTGGGACCAGGGAGACACCTAAAATACCATTTACCAAACGAGAACCGTGTTGTATGCTTCACCAGTGGAAGGAACACAAAACACGCAAAATCATGGAATCTTGAAGTATGTTTTAATTGAACAATTATATCTATTTTAATCTGTTCAGAAAGAGCCTATGTTCAGTCCAGTATTTAGTATTGGGAGGCTATGCTGTATATATAAGTTGTAGTGCAGTTGCCCATCTGACTGGTAGAATTAATTTCCTCACAAGGAATTCTATATACCAATGAAATCAGAAATCTGGACCAAAAATCATTTTCGGACGTATTGTTCATGTTCAGTCATTTTTCAGTTGTGCCTGACTCTTCATGACCCCTTTTTGGAGTTTCCTTGGCAAAGATACTGGAGTGGTTTGCCATTTCCTTCTCCAGCTCATTCTATGGATGAGGAAACTGAGGCAAACAGGGTTAAGTGATTTGGGTCTTCAAATTTTTATAAATTATACTGTGTTCATAGCTAAGAAAAGCAATTATTTCAACAAATCAGGGGAAATGGAGATGGCACAATTTGTATAGTTTAGATAATGGCAAAGATAGGGTAATGTCAAATTGTGATAGTTCCTTTAATTATCATAAACCAGATCACACAAGATGCTATATCTATCTATAAGTCAATTCAACAAATATATATTACGCACTTTCTGTGTATGAGGCATTGAAGAAACAAAGAATGGCAGGAGACAGTTCTTGCTCTAAAGGAACTCACAGTCTAATAGGAGAGACAACATGTAAACAGCTATATAAATATGGTATGTGCATATATACATATTATATATACAAATAAATATATTGTGTATATGTGTGTGCATGTGTGTATACATACATATATACATGCACACATATGTATATACATACATACATACATACATGCAGTAAATTGGAGAGAACCAGCAGAGGGAAGGCACTACCATTAAGGGGAATCAGAATAGCCTTCTTGTAGAAGATGGGATTTTAGCTGGGACTTTCAGAAAACTAGAGAAACCAGGAAGCAAACAAAACGAAAAAGAAAATTCCAAGGATGGGAGACAGCCAATGAAAATACCAGATCGTGAGATGGAGTAACTTGAGTGAAAAACAGCAAGGATTCAGTGGGGGACCAGTCCTTTAGGAAAATCACTTACACAGTTGAGTGGAGGATGGATTGGAGTGGGGAGACACTTGAATGAGGAAAACCCACCAATATGTGATCCCAATATTCCTGGCCTGGGGCGATGAGGGCCTGCACCAGGGCGGTGGCAGAGGTGAGAGAAGAGATGGGGGAGGGGAGGGATGGGATATGTACTGGAGTTGTTATGAAAGTAAAATCTAAAGGACTTGGCAATAGTTCAGATATAGGAGTGAGAGAGTGAGGAGTTGAGGATGACACCTAAATCACATGAGGATGGTGGTAACCTCCACAGGAAATGAAAGAAAGAGATAAAGAAAGAAAGAAAGAGAGAAAGAGAGAAAGAAAGAAAGAGAGAAAGAGAGAAAGAGAGAAAGAAAGAAAGAGAGAAGGAAAGAAAGAAAGAAGGAAAGAAGGAAAGAAATAAGGAAAGGAAGAAAGAAAAAAGGAAGGAAAGAGAAAGAAAGAAAGAAAGAAAAAGAAAGAAAGAAGGAAAGAAAGAAAGAAAAAGACTTGAAGGAAAAAATAGTGAGTTCAGTAGTTTTGGACATGTTGAATTTATGATATCTATAGGACAACCAGTTTAAGATGTCCACTAGGCAGTTGGAGATGTATGTCTGGAGGTTAGGGCTGGATATGTAGATCTGAGAATCATAAGCGTAGAGGTGATAGATAACTAACCATGGGAGGATAGGAGGAGAGGGGAGGAAAGGGGAGGGGAGAAGGGAAAAGAAGAGAGGAGAGGGGAGAACGGAGGGTAGGGTAGGGGAAAGGACAGGAGAGGAGAGGAGGAGGAGGAGAAGAGAGGGAGGGGCTAAAATAGAGCTAATGATGGGGGACATCCACCATGTAGACTCAAAACAGTGGATAAGTGTGGCCATCCTGAATACATCCTCTACTAATTCCTAAAATTTTGTAGTATCACTTTCAACAAATAAGTGAGTAAGAATTATTCCTAGGACTTTGACTTCAACATACTGAATAATTTCAACCACAATGGGAGCCTTTTCAGAAATTAGTTGATAGACTATCTGTGCAACTTACATTATTTTAAATACTATTAGATGATTTGTTAATTGACCCTGGGCAAATAATTGAACCTCTGTCTACCTCCATTTTCTTTTCCATAAAATGGATATGATAATAGCATCTATCCCTCAGGGTTGTTGTAAAAATAAAAATGAGACAGTATTTGTAACACAGTTTGCAAACTTTAAATCACTGTAAATGCTAGTTGTTACATGTTGTTATTATTAGTATTGCAAATCCGCTGTGCATTGAGCAGAGAAGAAATTCCGAAATTCATTTGGTTCTTTGAGGTGCTTCTATCTTACAGACACTGATGTGACCAATCAGGTTCTTCTTAGCCTTTCCGGAAGTTGTTAGGCTCCAGAAAGTTAATATGCTCTTGGGCTACTAGGTCACTGTTCAATGGTAGGTCCACCGGTGGACTTCCTGTTCCCTTTTGTCTAAGCAACATCTTCTCTATTCAGAGGGATCATTGGCTATTTTTAAGTATTATCGATACTTTGTTTATTCATGTCGTTTTTGGATATACTTCTGTCTTTCTCTTATGGATGTTAACGAAAAATACTTAAGTCAAACTGAATGACACAGCAGTAACACAGCAAGACCACAGTCCCCCCCTCTTCTGATGAAAGCAAGAAAGGAGGGAGAGAGAGAGAGAGAGAGAGAGAGAGAGAGAGAGAGAGAGAGAGAGAGAAGGAAGGAAGGAAGGAAGGAAGGAAGGAAGGAAGGAAGGAAGGAAGGAAGGAAAGAAGGAAGGAAGGGAGGGAGGGAGGAAGGAAAGAAGGAAGGAAAGAAGGAAGGAAGGAAGGAAGGAAGGAAGGAAGGAAGGAAGGAAGGAAGGAAGGAAGGAAAGAAGGAAGGAAGGGAGGGAGGGAGGAAGGAAAGAAGGAAGGAAAGAAGGAAGGAAGGAAGGACAAAGAAAGAAAGATTTAGTCATGGAATATCTGGTGTTTTAATGCTAGACAAAGTGACTTACTTGGTTGATTCAATTTTTCATTTTTAAACTAGTTGCTTTGGTATGATAAATACACTGATTCCTCCAAATCTTTAGAATCCTATCAAAAGTGGTTAGGAATCCTTTGGAAATTTTTTTTAAACCAAGAAAGAAAAAAAGGGATCAGGGAATATTAGTATCACAAGGCAAAGGTGAAAGGCTAAAAACTCTTTTCCACCACTCCCCAACATCTCCTGAAAAGGAACATTGGGAATTTTTCTAGAAGGAAACTACAGTAATTCTAAGTATGCTTGTGGGTCCTCCCTTGACCCTTAAACCATTTCTGTATGAGGCAAGCATTTTTCAAAAGCACCATGTGGTTTGTCCCCAAAACATTTCCCCAGCATAGATTGGCATAACATTTTGGAGGGAAAATTGTTTTAAAAAATACCAATATCTATGCATATGTGTGTGAATCCCTTCCCCAAACATCTGTTTGCTATTGTATTCATTTAGCCTTCAACTCACAGTAACCCTTAAACAAGATCCTCAGAGTTCTCACAGAAACAGAACATTTATTTCCAGAAAGTGTTGGGGAGATCACTGGAAACAGAACGATGAAATTCAGAAGACTTTACTACAGGGAATTTAAGCGTCAGCAGTAACAGGTAACAAAGCTTTCCCAAGTCTTCACCTCCTGATTTCTCCATTCATTATTTATGTCCTTACTCCCTAGATTTTCACGAGAATACAATCATTTGGCCATCCCATTATATGAGTCAAGGTTACTTCCTCCCCTCCACGGAACAGCTGGATTGACATGCAATTTGAGAGGAAAGACAGCTCCTAAAAGGTGACATTTTACCTGCAGCCAAGAGGAGGCCAAATATAACTTCCTAGGGAGTGCACTTTCAACAATTAAGCAGCTCAAATAATTACTCAGGGGTTTCCCTAAGGCTGTTACTAAGGTAATATGAGTAGGTATGGTTCACAGTGTTTTGAATATACATTCTCTCTGCAGGATAAGGATAATATTTGAAAGTCCTTTTCTGGTTTATTCTGGGTTTTTATCACAATGCATTCCATATCTAGATCCAAGCTCAAGTATTCAAGATCACAACTATAGTTAAGAGGCATTTGGTTCCCCAAGATTATGATATTATTACAGAAGAGAGAACAAATAAACACACCCAGCTTCTCTCTCATTCATCCCCAAGATAACAATGCAAACCTCAAAGTTATTGAGAACACCATGTGTGTAAGAACCCTGGTAGCAGAAAGAAACCACTGGTGGTACAATTATAAGTTAGTGACTGTGGAAATATATGGACGTTGTTACTTCCCTGAGACAAGAAAGTCATTTTTTTTCCTGCAGAGAAATCATACCTGATTTGGTTCAGTGCGTTGCCAGAAGTAGTCGATCATATTAATAGGCCAGCCCTGAAGTGCTAACCGTTGAAGGGTCAATCTTTCTCTTTGGTTCTGCCTTCTGCAGATTCTCTCAGCATCCTGTGGGATACATTCTTGTGGGAGGTTCGATACAAGATGAGGCTTATGCCATTGATTTACCTGAATGGTTCCACAGAGATTTAACCATAAGGTACATTTCCTATTCTGCTATCCTGCCTAGCAGGTGATAAGCAACGAAAACTATTATAAGAGAGTCTATAATACATTAATACTGATATTATTTTTTTAAATATTATTATCTTTTGGTTTTAGATCACTCTCATTTCCCTATCTATCCCTCCTCTTCCCTACTCAGAGAAACATTCCTTATACTAGCTAATTGCTCTCTTTAAAGAGAGCAATTTAGCAAAATTAATCAATATACCAGTCAAGTTTGACAATATATGTGTATATCCTATCCAACAGTCCAGCAAAGAAGGTACACTTTCGTATCTCCCCTTTGGGGCCAAGCTTGGTTATTATAATTACATGGCATTCTATTTTTTATTTGCTTTTCTTTCCATTTACGTGGATGTAGTCATCCCTTATATTGCTTTTCTGGTTCTATTAACTTCACTTTGTTTACATGTCTTCCTGTGCCACTCTATATGTCAGAATCAAGCTCTTTCTGTTTCTTATGTTGCAGTAATTATATTCTATTACATACATGTACCTTGATGTGTTTAACCATTCCACAAATGATGAGTACTTATATGGATTTCAGTGGTTTTTTGTAGCAACATTTTAAAATTAATGCAAAACCCCAAAGAAATAAAAGAAAGAGGGAAAAAATGGATATGTAAAAAATATTCATAGCAGCTCTTTTTGGAACTGGAAACTTAGGAGGTGCAGATCAGTTGTAAAATAGCTGGGCAAGTTACAGTATATGAATGTGTTGTGAGAAATGACGAGGGGGATGTTTTCAGAGATACATGAAAAGGGGTGTGTGAACTGATGCAATGAAGTCAACAGAACCAGGAGAGTAATTTATACAATACAACACTATTTGAACAACAAAGTTCAAAGACAAATGTCTTTGAAAGACAAACTCTCCGATCCATTCAATGACCAAACACAATTCCAAGAATCAACTCATAATGAAATATACTACCCGCCTCCTCACAAGGAGGTGATGATGGACTTGGGGTGTAGA
>NC_050574.1:417497453-417569953 GCF_011100635.1 Trichosurus vulpecula | reverse complement strand
GTTTCTTCATTTATAAAATGACAGTGTTGATTTCTATGGACTATAAGTTCTTTCCCAGTTCTAAATCTATGATCCTATGTCATCTTTTATTTTCAATGAGGAAAAAAAATAGTCCCTACCTTCAATCTAAAATCTTTCTTATCCTTTTAAAAATATTCTTTAACTTTTCTTCTCTAGGTTAAATAATTCCACATTAAGAATAAATAATAACAATGGTGATAATAGCTAGTATTTACATAGTACTTTAAGGTATTCAAAGGACTTTTACATATATTATCTCGTTAGATCTTCACAACAACCCTGTGAAATAGGGGCTATTATTATCCCTATCACTTTGGATAGTAGATGTAATTATAACTCAACTTGGAGGTAAAATTGTTTAAATTAAATGCAGATCTTCACATACCCACTTTCAAATATTATACAAATGGCATTTTAAAATACGATAATCACTTCCCTACTTCCTTTGCAGAGGTAAGGAACTATGGGTGTGGAATACTATATATAGTTAATTTTTTTTCAATGTGTTGGTTTTGCTGAATATTATTTTCCCATTTTTATTCTTTGTTATAAAGAATGGTTCTCTGGGAGCAGAAGCACACATTAGGAAATATAAGTGATATAAAAAACAGAATATATCAATAATTTTTTTTAATGTTTAAAGAACATTTTTTCCTCAAAAAGACAAGGGGAGGGATATAAAAGATTTCACATTCTTCCTCTTCATATACTGTATGGTCCAACCAAACAAGCATCTTTGCTATTATATACACATATGTACACATATGTATGCATATATATTATATGTACATACATATCTATGTATGTATATGTTAATGAATAACCTATATCTGAGCCTGTGCACTGTGTAGCCCTATCTCTGGAATGTACTCCCTCCTCATCTCCACCTCTCAGAATCCCTAGCTTCTTTCAAGAGTTAGATTCCCCCCGACCCCAGGGGTTAGGACATTTTCCTCCCCATTCACCACTCCTATGTTACTCTCTATTTCCTTATTTGTGTGCACACTGTCTTCCCAACAGAATGTAAGTGCCTTGAGGGCAGCAACTGTTTTTTGTCTTTGTATCCATGGCATCTAGCACAGTGACTGACACTGCCTTGGTGGTATCTATTGTGTGACTGGCACCTATCAAACATGGCATAGTCATTCAGAGCATCATGACGACATTGACATTGGCATAGAACTTTAGCAGAGGCTGGAAAACATATGTTCCAACTTCTGATAACATAAGTCAAAATTTAACTCATCTCTTTAAGGTAGCCCATAACCAGACCACCTATGAACAGGACGTCTCCTTCTTAGACAAGGCTACCATAACATGACGTCTTTTCTTATATTCGTGACAACCAGCTCCAGATCTCACCGTTGTTATGGCAACTGTCACTGTATGCCCCACTCAAATGTAATAGGTAATCCTAAATTGGGCTGTGGGCACTAAACATACATTTTTCATATTCTTTCCTAATGTATTTTTCATGAGTCTATGTAATTTAGTCAAATATGAGATTCATTCACGTTTGAGAACCATAAGTATATACACTTCCACTATCCGACTCGAACTGCCTTCTTTAATAACCGCAGCAACCCAAAATCAAAGATTCTTTAGTGAGTCTGGAAGTCAGCTTTCTTTCAAAATGGTGCAGAGCCTTACAATTTTCTCTTTTCTATATAGCTCTCAACTTCCTGCATCTCAGTCCTCTGCAAGGCAATGTGATGGGACTTTGAATGTGATATGACATTTTTGCCTCAGCTTCATAAATAATAGCTAAATGTTGAAATTGTCCTGCTCTTCTCTTCTAATTCATTCAGCCAGAAGGAGGACACAGGCAGGAGAAATCTCAGCAATGGGATGAGACTTTCCCTCCACACCTCCCATCTCATCCCAACTCAGAGGTTGTTGCCAGACCTCTTTGGAAATGAGAAGAGGCATATTTTCTTCATTTTGTACATGGTTTACAGTCAGATAATAATGATAAGGCTATAAAATATTGCCCAAGAGAGTAAAGAAGTGAGACAATAAAGCTCATAATAACCCAGTTCTGCCAGTGTTGGGCATATTTATGATAAGGTTCTTTATTATATGTTCCTATTATAAAATAATGAGATTGATACCCCAGTTTCCTCATGCATAAAATAAGAGGACTGAATAAGAGATCTGAGATCTCTTCTAATTCTAAATCTGTGGTCCTATGAAATACACAGTTGTTATAAGAAAAAAAATCCACATATACTATAAAATATTTATAGCAGAACTTTTGTGATAGCTAAGAGTTGGAAACAAAGTAGATTGCTCAGCAGTTGGGAAATGGCTAAACGAATTATGGTGCATGAATTTAATGGAATACTACTGCTCTGTGAGAAATGATGTGTGCAATGAATATAGAGAAGCACAGAAAGATTTATATGAATTGATGCAGAGTGAAGTAAGCAGAGGCAAGAAAAGAATATACAGTAACTACAATAATGCAAATAGAAAGAATGATACACCAAAAAATCAAAAGTAAATGCAACAAAAGTAAGAAGATCAAGTGGGATTCAAATGAAGGGTTCATCTGAAGAAATCTACTACTACTTAGTGGAGGTGGGACATCCACAGCTATTACAGGTTGCACATGTTTTCGGGTTTTGTCAATGCATCTCTCAGTTGTGCTGGCTCTTTTTTTTTACTCTCTAAAAAATACCATTTGTTGTATGGGATGGCTCTAAGGGAGAAGGGAGGGGGTGGAAATACATGAGATAATATAGCAATGTAAGAACCAGAAAACAATAATTAAAAATATTTTTAAAAGAAAAGAAATATACATTTATTTTTCTTATTTTTTTAATTTATGGAACAAAACAAGCATTTCCATAACATAGTATAGTAAAAAAGATGATTGTGCATGAATTGTAAATCTACTATGCACAACTTGCTATTCTTTTCAAGACTAGAAGAGATGACTACCATTAGGCACAAATAGCATATATATGTCAAATTATTCTATACATACTTCTATTTATCAGTTCTTTCTCTGGATGCAGATAGCATCTTTCTTCAGACATCCTTTATAGTTAATTTGGGTATTTATAATAGACAAAATAACTTATCCACTCATTTAACATATTTGCTAGGTGAAATTATTTAATTAGCTCAAGGAAAGGAAGAATTTTGCATTCGGTAACATTATAAAGCTAAAAAACAGGAACATAGCATGTTTTCTAATTGATTTCTTGGAAAGGGATATCCTCTACCAAATCTTTCATAGTGTTTTTGTTATTTATCCTTGTGAATCCTTATATAATATTTTTCATTCATTAGCACTAGAGTTAGGAGATTTACTGGGAATTGAGAAGTCAGAGAGAACTAGTGGGTTTGACATTTCAAGTCTCCAGCTTTCCATATTGGAAACAGTTTGCTTACAGCAAAAGCAAAGTCTAACTTCTTGCTTTTAAGAAGAAAAAAGAAGTCCCTTAAAAATGGTCAAAGGCAGTCCGATAGGCTTATGGATATCAAATAACTATTGCAAAGCAACAGTGAAATGGTTTCTGGGTAAGCAAATCAGGAGCACATGGATTAAATTACCCTTAGACCACACAAGCTTTTAAAATTTAAAGACAAAGAGTAGTTAGGACAGTGAGGTTTGGGATTGATGGAATATTAAGGAAAAACTGGAGATGGTCAAAATCCTGGCAGTAAAAACCCATCATGAAGGTCCATGTAAACACACTAATAATCATCCTTTAATATTTCATGAATTTCCAATATGTATAATAACATAGTCAAGACAATAGTCAACAATCCCATATCTGAATGAGGTATACGTCTGTTGAACCATATGTTTCCAGAGAAATACAGATAGCCCAGGAGTAAGGGCTGACTCTTAAAATGAACAGTATAAGTTATACAAATAAATATAAATAATAAATTTTTTAAAAAGCACTAAATACTTAGTATGTATAAAACACTAAAATAAAAGATAGGTGGCATAAGAAGCATTATTTTATTGTGAGGGGCGACTGAAGAAATTACTTCAAAGAGAATTCTAGAGAGAGTACTTACTTATTCGACATGTACATAGGAAAGGCATTTATGCATTCTCCATCATTTAAAACATTTAAAAGACATTATCATGGGGCATATCATAGAGAGTCAGATGGGTCTGTGGATTATGGGAAAACTGCTTTATTCAATAAATATTTATTAAACACCTACCATATGCAAATCATGATGCCAGGCCTTGGGAGAGATGTAAAGTTTAGGTAAGACAATTGTTAAGTGTGTGTGGTGTGAGCTAAAGACACACAATAGATATATGAGTGACTCCATCAAGTAGACTGAATAAGTCTGCATAATGATGGCCCACTAAGTCATTTCCAGGGTTTGGCAGAGCTTTGTCACTGCCTACACCATCACATCCCCACCCCCTTTAAACAAAATGTAAGTGCTGGCAACTGGCCAACAACTTTGGGGTCGTGCATAAATTTTCTTTTGTCATAGAGAAGAGGAACAGAGATGCGTTGAAGGGAAAAAGTGATTATTGACAGCTATTATGAGTTCATTATGAACAAGTCCTATGACAGTAACCTCATTTCCTTTTATGATGGGAGATTATCAGATTAGGTAAGTGCTCTAGATTTATATACCTGGATTTCCGCTAAACATGACAAAATCCCTTGTGAAATTTTTTGTGGAAGCTTGGTGGTGCAACGAATATGGTGCTGGACCTAGAGTCAGGAAGACCTGAGTTTGAATCCTGCCTCAAGCACTCCCTAGGGTGACCCTGGCCAATTTACTTAACACTGTTTCCTCAGTGTCCTCAACTGTAAAATTGGGATAATAGGAACACCTACCTGCCAAGGTTGTTGTGAGGACCAAATGAGATAACATTTGTAAGGCATATTTAGCCCAGTACCTGGTACATAGTAGACACTAAAGAAGTGCTTGCTCCCTCCATGATATTCTTATAGACAGGATAGAGAGATCAATCAATAAGCATAGACTGACCTCCAACTACATGCTGGGCACTGAGGATATAAAGACAATGAATGGAAGAGTTCTTGCCCTCAGGAAGCTTATATTCTATCAAGAGAAACAACATGTACAAACACATTCACACATATACCAAATGAATACAAAATAAAGGTAAATCCAAGTTAATAAGGTAGTCTAGCAATTGAGGGCAAAACGGAAACATTTCATGTGAATGGCAGTTCTTTGGCTACATTTGCAAGGAAGTGAGAGATTCTGTGAGGCAGTATATTCTAGGCATAGACACAGAGATGGGAGATGAAATACCATGTATGAGGAATGGATAGAAGTCAGTTTAGCTGAACTCTGGTGGGTGGTGTCCTTGGTCCTCTTTGAAATACTTAGGTGTTTAGTGTTCAGACTAAATTTCCAGTTTTGATTAAATTTTTTAGTTTTCATTTGACTGTGTGTTATCAATTGAGATGTAGCCTTATGGTTGATCAACCTTCTGGCAAGGTATCATTCTAAACATGACAAAGCTGATCAAAGGATCAGAGATTTACAGCTGAAAAGAGTCATAGGTATCATCTAGTCCAGCATTCTTAATTTACATATGAGGAAAGTGAGGTCCAGAGAGCTAAAAAGGTTTGTCCTAGTTTATACAGCCAACCAATCAACACACATATATGAAGTGCTTACTGTGCCAAACACCATGCTAAGTGATAGGGATACAAACACAAAAGTGAGACAATCTCTGCCCTCAAATGTTTTACATTATACTGGGGGATACAATACATTAATAAATAAGAAAATAGAGGAAAGACATTTCTATCTAAACTGATAGATGATAGATGGATGGATGGATGGATAGACAGTTAGGTAGATAGATAGATAGATAGATAGATAGATAGATAGATAGATAGGATACAGTGATTTGAGACAGACATTAACACCTGGAGAAATCAGGCAGGGACTTCAAGGACATGAGATGAGTTACACAGGCAGTCCATGTTACAGCTGGGATTTCACCCCCAGGCTTTCTTATTCCAAATCCAGAGCTCTTTTCTGTTGCCTTATGTTGACCTTCGAATTATGTGTATAAACTTGGGAGTCACCTGAATAGAGGTGATATTTACAGCCATGGCATTGAATGACATTGCTGAAGGAGGAAGTCTATCAGGAAAAGAGAGCAGACCAAGGACAGAACCTTGGGGAATACTCACCTGATGAGATCAGAAAGAGGATGAAAAGTCATTTAAAGGAAATGACAAAGGAACAGGTAGAGAGGAATTAGAGCCAGGAGAATAAAGTGTCTCCAAGGCCAAGAAAAAAGGGTTATATCCAGAAGGAGAGGGTGATCAAAAAAGGCAAAAAATGCAGAGAGTTTGGGAATAAAGAATGAAAAAAAGCATTGTATTTGATGATTAGGTCATTTACTAAAAGAAGCTTCCATAGAACAGTGGCAACAAAAATCTAATTGCACATCGTTGAAAAGAAAGTGAGTGCTTAGGAAGTAGAAGGTTCATGTATAGACAACATTTTTTCCCTCAAAAGTGTCTCAGTGAAGAGAGTAGGAGAGATGTGACAGTAGCATGTAGAAGAGTCAAGAGAAAACTTCTTTTAGGATTGGGGAGACCAGAGTATATTTGTAAACAGATAAGAGGTTAGAGAAGGAGAGTTGAAAATGAGGAGAGAAAAGCGGGGGGGGGGGGGGAGAGACAGAGAAACAGAGAGAGAGAGAGAGAGAGAGAGAGAGAGAGAGAGAGAGAGAGAGAGAGAGAGAGTCTGCCGCAATGAGACCTTGAAAGGGTCCAGATGAGATGACATCAAAGATACAGGTAGACAGTATGGGTCTTGGCATAGCATAGACAGTGGATTATAAATATAAACCGTAATTCTGAGAAAATTTTCAGAGTGGAGAGGGATTTAAGAAAGTTCCCATTAGTTGGCCTCGATTTTCTAGTTGAAGGTGATTTTTTAAAATTACATTTTCAAAGTCAAGGGAAGTGTAGTTGAAGGCTTAATGATAGAGGGAAAGGTTTGGAATGATTGCAATGGGGAATGAAATGAAGAATCAGTAAGTGGAGAGTAGAAGATTTGTTCAGCAGACATAAGAACCCAGATGAAAAGAATGATTATTCTTTGAAAATCTTTCTGAAATCAAATTCATGAGCCCTTAAAAATGGAAGGAAAGATAAAATTTGCCTGAATAGAGGGTAAAAAAGTCACAAGTAGATATGAATATGTCACTTAGTTTATGGTCTAGAACAACACTGTATATACTCCACAAACAAGTGAAAACAAAGAGCTCTCTATGAGCTACTGCTTAGAAATCTTAGGTCTAATTAATTAAATGTCCCAAACTGGATACCATAATAAACTGAGCTGGGATCCCAAACAATTGCCAGCAACCCTTCTGTTTATTAAACTGCTGAACTAGTGTGAGTTTTAGAAACAAATGATTGGTTTGTCTGAGAAAGTTACCCTCATAGTGGAGAGTGGCTTCATTCAGTAGACATCATATCAATCACTGGGCTGAGTTAAGTTGGCACAGAATTCTGCTTTGGTCTATAAAGCCCGGGAACGGGTGACAGACTATGTGTGGAGTTCCAGGGTATCAGGCTATGATGCCAAATACCAGGAGGGTGAGATCCGCTGCCAGCTGTCCTTGTCTGCTCTCCTGCTTTGCTAATCTTCATTTTAAGCCTTCCCTTGAGTGAGAAAAAAAAATCACTGCCTGATGGTTGTCAATACTATTAGGCTTTTTTGTGGACTAATAATTCTTAGGTGAATGGTTTTATCCACTCTAAAATGCATTGTGTCCAATCAGTAAATTTAATTCAAATGAAAAGTCAGTGAAATCCATATCTTTTCCTCAAAATGCATTCACAGTTCAATTTCTAATTCTCCTTAATAAAAAGAATCATGTAGAAAAAAACAGGATAATAAATCAAGATTGTGAGCAGAATTTACTCTATGTAAAGGTAGATTAGTGGGCTGGGATTTTTTGTTATCATTTTTGTTATCATTTTGTTATCATTTTTTAAAACAAATTTATTCTTTATTTTTAGTTTACAACATTCAGTTCCATCAGGTTTTGAGTTCTAAATTTTCTCTCCCTCGCTCTCCTCCCCCCTGCCTCCTAAAATGGCATATAATCCAATGTAGCTTCTACATACACCTTCACCTTGAACTTATTTACATAATAATCCAGTTGTAAAGAAGAATTATAACCAACAGAATGAATCATGACAAAGAAGAAACGAAACTAAGAAAGAGAGCAAACAGTCTGCCTCAATCTGCATTCAGACTCCGTAATTCTTTCTCTGGATGTGCACAGCTTTTTCCATCGTGAGTCTTTTGGAGCTGCCTTTGAACATTGATGAGAGGAGCCAAGCCTATCAAAGTTAGTCCTTACAGATACTGTGTGTCTGTAATTGTGTATGATGATCTCCTGGTTCTGCTCCCCTCACTCAGCATCAGTTCATATAAGTCTTTCCAGGTTGTAATGAAGTCCTTCTTCTCCTCATTTCTTATAGCAAGTGAGCTGGGATTTCAATGTACATAAAGCATTATTATTATTAGAATGCCATAATTTGTTCAGCCATTTTCCAGTTAATGAGTACCCCATTAGTGTCCAGTTCTTTTGACACTACAAGAAAAAAAAAAGCTGTTGTAAATATTTTTTGTACGTATTGGTCCTCTTTTTTTTTGATCTCCTTGGGATATAGACCCAGTAGTAGGATCCCTGAACCAAAAGGCACATACAGTTTAATGACTTTGGGGACAGTTCCAATATTTTCTAGAACAGCCATTCCAATTCACAGCTCTATCAACAGTATGTTAATATTCTTGTTGCCCCTTCAATATTTCTCATTTTCCTTTTTTGTCAACTTTGCCAGTGTGATGGGTATGGGGTAGAACCACAGAACTGCCTTCATTGCCATTCATATAATCACTAGTGATTGGGAGCATTTCTTCATGGCTTTTAATAGCTTGTATTCTTCCTTTGAAAACTGCCTGCTTATATCCTCTGACTATCATCAATTGGGGAGTGACTTTTATCCTTATAAACTTGAATCAATTCCTTATCTATCTTGGAAATGAGACTTTTATCACAGAAAACTTGCTGTAAATTTTTTTCTTATATGTATACATGTATATGCATATGTACATATAAATGTGTGCATGTGTACATGCACGTGTGTGTGTGTGTATTCAGAGTTAAAGGGGACCTTGATCAATCAACGATCATTTACTCTCACCTATGTGCCAAGTGCCTCAGACATAATCTAGTCCATTGGTTCCCAACTTGTGGCCCAAAGATCCCTGGAAAGCTGCAAAGTTATTTCATGGAATCTGCAAATCCATTTTGCCCACCTTGAGGCAGTTAGGTTTTGCAGTGGATAGAGCAGTGGGCCTGAAGTCAGGAAGATTTGAGTTCAAATTTGGCCTCAGACGCTAGCTGTATGAACCTGGCCAAGTAACTTAATCTTTTTTGCCTCAGTTTCCTTAACTGAAAACTAGGGATAATAATAACAGCAACTATTTCTTAGAGTTGTTGTGAGGATAAAATGAGATAATATTTGTAAAGTATTTAGCACAACGCCTTACACATAGTAGGCACTTAGTGAATGCTTGTTTTCTTCCACCTAGTGTTACTATGGGCTTTACTGAGCTCCAGTAAAATATTCAGGTACATCCTGGAAAGAGACTGGGGGATAGGTACACATCTTTTGGTGCTGAATGAAGAATAATGCACAAAAATTTTGGCGACGATTGACCTAAGCCATACTCCACCACTCCACAGATGAGTAAACAGAGGCTCAGAGAGTAAGTGACTTATCCGGCATTATAGAAAAATTTCAGTGTAACAGAAACGGCCTTGGAACGGGAACAAGGATCCTGGGGTCTGAGTCTCATTTGTGCCCCTAGTTGTTACTAGCTGTGTGACCCGGACCAAATCACATAATTTTTCTGAGCTCGGTTTTCACCTATAAAATGAGGTTCATAATATTCACACAGCTGGCCGCACAGCGTTGCTATTAGGCTCCAATGAAATAATACACATGCAAAGAACATTACAAACTACAAAATCCTATAAAAATATAAGGTATTATTATATGCCCCCTCATTGCTGGGGCAGCATGGTGGTATGGGGAGGAATGCATTCCGAATGAAATGGTCTCTACCCACCAGGAGTTTGCAATGAAATGCAAAGACAACGGATATGAAAAAGGCTAAGAGGAAGGGAAAAAAGAATTTCTATATTTTAGGTTTGACTTATTTAACTTTTTGGTTGTTTTAGTATTTAATCAGGGTACCTATTGAATTCCTGTGGGTAGCAACTGCATGAGGGAAAGGGAAAGCCTAGGAGGGGAGGTCTTATAGAGCACGGGGATTAAGAAAAAGGTAAAGGAAGGCCTTTCTGCTGCCTTCAGAAACAATTCCCTCATGCTGAGCTCGCATTTCTTTTGGAACAAATGGCCCAGCTGATTTCCCACCGCAGAATCCAGCCCCCTCAATGTTCCGGTCATGCCCTTCTCGAAGAACAAAGCCCTGATTTGGAGTCATTAACATTTGAAGAAGTTTTATGGTATGAACAAGATAAAAATGAATCCCTCCAGCATGCTGTAATGAAAAATGAAATGGAAACCTTTCAGTGGATTTTTTTTAAAGCAGTGTTTGGGGATTTTTGTTTTGTTTTGTTTTGCATTCCTATAGATAATGGCATCCCCCCAAAAAAAACTCAGACCAAGAAAACTACTTAGAGAAAGTAAGCATTCAAGCTAGAGCATCTTGTATCACAGAAATAGTATTAGAAAGCTGCTAGGGGAAAATAAAGCTCGACTTGTCCTTGGCTCTGCCACTACAATTAACTTCAACTCAAGAAACATTTATCGAGCTCCTGCTATATGCAAGAAAATATGCTAGGGGTGGGATACAAATACAAAAAACAAAAACATCTCTTCCCCTCTCAGAAATTAGGCGGGAATAATGCTTGCTTCCTTTAACATGGGGAATTCTCTCCACCAACACTGATTACGAGTAGCAGAGACTTTGTAAACAAATCATAGTTGCCTATGGTACATAGAGATTAAAAGTGCACATATATACACACATGTGCATATGTATGTACACACACACACACATATATATATATATATACATGTATACACACCCACCTATACATATATACCTATGAAAAGAAGGAAGGGGGATGAAGACACTTGGTACAGAGCCAAAGTTATTAAGTCCAGACTTCAGGAACAGAACCACAAGGAGAATGAAGGGTAATTGGCCCCTTCACAGAATGAAGTTTCCAGGAAGAACCTAACTCTCTCTCTCTCTCTCTCTGTCTCTGTCTCTCTCTGTCTCTGTCTCTCTGTGTCTCTCTCTGTGTCTCTGTGTCTCTGCCTCTTTCTGTCTCTCTGTCTCTGTCTCTGTCTCTGTATCTCTCTCTCTCTCTCTCTCTCTCTATATATATATATATATATATGTATATATATATATATACATATATATATACACAGACATATATATACATACACATATACAAACATACATGCATACATGTGTATCCGTATATGTGTGTGTGGAAAGAGCGAGAGAGAGCAACAAGAAGAGGGTGTTAAAAACTGAAGAGAGGTAGAGGAGAATGAGGATTGAGAAAAAGCATTGGGTTTGGCAATTGAGAGATCATTATAACTTGGAGAACGCAGTTTCAGCGGAATGATGAGGTTGAAAGTCAGACTGTAAGGGGTAAAAAGTGAGTGAGAAGAGAGAAAATAGAGCCATTTATTGTAGCTGGCCTTTTCAAAAAGTTTATGCACAAAAGACAGAGATGATAGTGGGAATAGAAGAAGGATCAAGTGAGGATGGGGGGGGAGGGGGGAGACATGGGAATGTTTGCAGACAGTAAGCAAAGAGCCAGTACACAAGAGATTAAAAATCAATTGTAGAGTGGGAATGATAGAGGAGAGAATTCATTGAAGGGGATAGGATGGAATGGGATTGCTTGTGCAGGTAGAGGGGTTAGCCTTGGTAAGGAATAAGGCCACCTCTTCATATGAGATAAAGGTGAAGGAGGAGATAGTGGCAGAAGTTATCTGAGTGAGATGAGATGAAGAAGAAGGAAGAAGAGGGAGGCCATGGCAAATAATTTTTTCCTGTAAAATATGAAACAAGGTTCTAGGCAAGAGGGTCCATGGGAGATTTGAGGAGGGATGAAAAGTTTTGGAAGAAATGTTATGGAAAGTGAGATAATGATTTGATAAAAGAGGTATAGTAGGATTACCCAGCAACAATGAGGTAGGGTTTCGTAAGGGAAGGGAGAGGGAAAAGTGGCAAGTCAATAGATTATGGTCAAAGAGGGGTTTCAGAATTATTGAACACTGAGGTGGTGTTATTTGTGGGTGATGGCCAACTCAAGCACATACCATCTTTGTTTGTGGCTGAGGTGGGATGGAAGTGGGTCATGAAAGTGAGTAGGTTCAGAAAATGAGTGGTAAGATGTTTGAGGGACAGTCAATGTGTAAGTTTAAATCCATAAGTATGAAGGCAAGAGTTGGAAAGGAGAGAAAAATTGTGAGTCAGATGCCAAACTCATTGAGGAAGGAAGGTGAATAACCTGGAAGTCTACAGACAATAACTACCAGGATTTTGATTGGGTAGCAGAGATGAATTGGATGAACATCAATGGAAGAGAGATAACTGAGTGCTGGAAGTAGGTGGAGAATTTGGAAGTGGCAGTAGGGAGCAAAGAATATTCCGACTCCCCTCCCTTGACCAATAGGGCAAGGAGAATGATTGAAGATGCAGTCAGTACTGGTGAGGGTGTCCAGAGAGACTGTGCCATGGGGAGGGAGGAAAGAAGAGAGAACCAGTTTTCAGTAACAGCTGGAGGATGGAAGAAGTGGGAGAGGAAAAGATTTAGGATAAAGTGGAGTTTGTTGCCTATGGGGCAATCATTCCAGAGAGCACAGTGGGGTGAATGGCATTCAATTGCAATTTTAGGGTGGAGGGGTTGAGGGGGATGGGGAAAAAGGAATTGGGTTTGGATGGTAACTAACAGGGCTTCAGAATCACTAAGATTTGTTGGTACATACGACCAAGTGTGAGAATGTTCATCATTCAATGGAAGGTATGGCTCCTCCTCCCAAAGGAGGCTAGAGATTGGGCTGAAGACAAATGGAGCATGACGTGAAAGGCAAATGGTCAGGTATATAAACTATTGCTGTTATTAGATGGTCCTTTAAGACTAACTTGGGGTTTCCCCATTTAAGTGTCTTAGGACAATTAGGTCACACAGTGGATAGAGTGCCAGACCTGGATCAGGAAGACCTGAGTTCAAATCTGACCTCAAACACCTACTAGCTTTATGACCCTGGGCAAGTCACTTAACCCAGTTTGTTTCATTTCCTCATCTGTAAAATGAGGTCAAAAAGGAAATAGCAAAGCACTCCGGTATCTTTGCCAAGAAAACCCCAATGGGGTCATGAGGAGTTGGACACAACTGAAAACAACTAAAGAGTAACAGCCACAAATCTAAGTGTCTTTCACCTCCTCTAGCAATTTGATCTAGGTGGCCTGTTGCCATTTTATTACGGTGAGAGAACATTGCCTTCCCTTTTCATTGCGACTGAAGAAGATAGGAAGGAAGGAAATAAACATTTATTAAGCAGTTAATATTTTCCAGCCCCTGGGCTAAGTGCTAGAAATATAAATATCAGTAAAGAGATGTAAGTAAGTAAGTAAAGTAAATACAAGTATAAATATGTTTATATATTTATATATACTTATATATTTATTAAAAAAGTAAAAAACAGTGCCTGCTTTCAAGGACCTTTACTAAAGGAAGAGTACATACCAAGAGAAAAAAGCTGAAAAGAGGGAAAGGGGATGAAAGCACCTGGTGCAGAGGCATAGTTATTAAGTCCAGACATCGGGAATAGAACCAGAAGGAGAATGAAGAGTGACAAAACGAAGAAGGTTCCAGGAGGAACTTCTCAATGGGAGAAAGGGAAATGCCTTCCTGGAGGATCTCCCCGGTTGAGTAGGCTCTAAGGATCATTGCACGTTCCAGTGAAAGGAGACTTCATGTGTTGAGGGAAGTTCTAAGATCAAATAGCAGCAGTCATAGTTTTGCAACCTAGAAGTGAGGAATGGGGCGAGGAGGGAATGTGGTCTACAAGTCATAGTGTCGTACATAACTATGTGGTGGCTGAGCATTTATTTTCCGTAAGAAAATAAACCAGTGTTGTGATAGTCATCATATACCTGAAGAAAGATCGATGACATGAAAAGAGTTACCTAAGGTCTAAGCAAGTCTGAGTCATTTTTGAGGGCAAGTTGGCCCCAGGTGCCAGTCTAAGGCGGTAGACAGAGGCAACAATTTCCCATGAATGATGAGTGAATGGATGAATGGATGAAAAAATACTATTAAATACTATGTACCAATGCTGGGAATAAAATTATGATCAACAAGGAATTTCTTGGCTTCAAGGAGTTTACATTTTAATGGGGGAAGATGATGGGATAAAGGAGAACTAGAAGGGTATAGGAGGAGGGCAGTCATATAGCAACATGGCCAGGAAATGAAGGAAATGATGTGGAGACCTGATTCTGGGTAAGATAAGGATACACACACACACACACACACACACACATATATGTATACATATATTTCTTATTCATTATATACATGTGCTAGTGAATAATATACACATATATATATGCATATATCCACACACATATGTATGTGTATATATGTGTATGCATACATATATATGTGTGCATGCATGTGTGTATATATATATGCATTGTACAAATACATATACATGTACATATTATAATCTATCAGAGCCCAGGGTTCTATGGCAGAGTCCAGATGGGAGGCACCTTTTCATTCCTGGAAAGGGAAGGAAAGGATATGACTTCCCAGGTTGGTCTGTGTCCAGATTCTCCTCTCCTTAAAGAATTGAAACCCAGGAGAAAAGGTTTATCTCAGAGGTTCTAAGAAGGGAGTAACTTCCAGAGACCCCGGATTACTAACAGGAGCCAAGAATTGAGAGGATAAAGTTTAGACATCCTGAAACACCAGTCTTTTGTCAACATAATCTCCTAGCCATAGAGCTAGATCTTGTCTAAGATCAAGGACACTGCCTGTCATGAGGAAATCAGTCAGGAATGAATAAGGAACTAATATAGAGCGAAATCTTATGCCAGCACTGATTAGATAGTATCAGTAGTTACTCAAAAGACCTCTGCAACCTTTGCTCTTCTTTTAGTCATAATCTTGGATGCTTAACAAGCAAGATAGTTGCTTTCAACAAACTCTGCTAAGGCAAATACTTCAAAAGAAAAGAATTATACTCTAGATGTGGCATAGTGAGAGTTAAATCCACAAGATAAGAAGAGCATCCCCAACCAACTCGATGCCCTGTTTGCAAATGAGCAAAAAAGCCCCAAAACTTATAGCCTTGTGATTCAGGGTCCAGTCACAGGGATCTCCCATGACAGTGACCACTGACTGGCCAATCCTTGGCACACAGTAAGTGCTTAATATATGTTTATCAACTGACTGAGCACTCCCCCACACCCTTAACTCAAAAGAGGTGATAGACACTGCTTCTGACTAACTTCTCTAAGGAAAGAAGGAGGGGGAAAGAAAGATTCACATAGAAGGTATGCCATAGATGGTGCTCAGGTTAGAGGGGAAGGTGTCCAAGCAGCTAGGACTAGTTCTGAACCCCCAAAAGTTTCTCAGGGAAAGGGACTTGGACCCAGCTGAACTCTATATCAATTCTAGTAGGCTGAAGACATCCAACAACCCAATCTCCAGGGTTTGTGTAACAATGAAAGCTGAAGATATTGAAGAAAAAGGAGGTTTCCAAAAGTGAGAGTGGGCAATACAAAAGAAATGGTGGAAGACCAAGACAGAAATGTCTTAATAAATACTCAACCCGCAAACTGATAAACCAACAAAGAAGATCCCCCAAAACAACTAACAAACAAAGAAACCAGGTTCATCACTTCTAGTACAGTTCCTAATGCAATGAATGCCATTACAACTTGGGGACTAAGTAAATAAAGCTCTATTATGCAGTGCTTTGATCTAGAAAGATTCTTTCTTTAGCTTGAGAGGACCCAGACTGCTGACATTAGTCAGATGGCCTGACATTCATCAGTATCATGACTACCATCCAGTTATTTCCGCCATCTATACATGGTTCTGCAAGGTCACGGGGGCTCCAATGCTCATGAATTTCCATAGTCACTTGTCTATGGTGGCGAGGAGAAATAGCATGTTGAGTTTTGTTAGGACAAGAAGACATGCCAGATAGGCATCACTCCCAGTCCCTGCATAGCAGTAAAACAATTGTGGGTTATAACCAGGACATCCTTCATTCAAGTCAAATTTCCATCTGGCTGTTTCTGAGAATATGGAAGTATATGTACAAATTTCTGGCTTACCCTAACTTCTCAGAAGGAGACTTAATAGAGAGAAGGAAAATGTAAAAAGAAGGCTAGTGACTGATCAACTTTGCAGTGGTCATTGATATGTCTCTGTACCGATTATGAATCAACTATCCTGGAAGTATGCTGACAAAATGAGATTGTCTTCTTAGGGAGGTAGCTTGGTAGAGGTAATAGGGTGCTGGATTTGCAATGAAAAAGAGCTGAGTTTGAATCACACCACAGACACTTAGTTCCAGGATTCTGGACAAGTCATTTAACCTGTCCCAGTCTCATTTAACTCAGCTATAAAAAGGGGATAATAATAGTATGCACTGTATCTATAAAGCATTTTTTAAACATTCAAGCACTTTATAAGTTTTAGCTATCACTACTATTTTATATGTAAGCAAGCACTTCCTGTGGCCTGGCAGCATTTCTGTAATTAATTTTCTAAGAATTGATTTCCTAATACACTGGCAATCACCTGGCATATATGAGCATTGATCACACAGTATAAATCACTCCTCCAGGTAAGTATAGAAAGACACTAAGAAATCTATAGGTATGAAAATAGAACTTGTTTTGGTAGACAACGGAAAAGTCTGTTTAGGCTACTACATGGTACTTTGGTTATAGCATTAACTGTATGAATAAAGAGCATGTTTTATTTAAATCCACTTAGTATAACTTTAGTGAATATTCACCTATCAATTTGGCCCTAATTCCCCTAATTTTTGCACTGACTACTTCTTTTTCAGGTGTGGACATTTATATTTATTTAATGTTCCACTATGCAATGGTTACTAATTAGGCAGTTAGCATTTATGAAGATTTCTTATTCACTAGCACATGCTTGATTGTAAATTTTCCCTTTCTTTTCTCTACCTTATATTCTCTTTGGCAGGTAGGCAATTGAACATAATTAGTAATTGACTATTAATGATACTTTGCTATAAGGCTGCACAAATCTGTACAAAAGGAGAAAAATCACCTGGGTTGTATGGACATTACACAAAGACAACCAGATTTTTGACTTCTTAAAGAGTAATTCACAAGAGACGATCAAAAACTAAAACCCATAGTCTCAGATGTTTACACACAGAAGCATAAAAGGTACATAATAAGGAAGGTAACTTAGAGGTTCAAAGGCAGAGAGACATATTTGATCTCATAGATCTTATTAAAATTTGTTGAGATAGAACTTAGGATTCAAATATGGTTCTGGCAAAGGTATACCTTGTACAAAAGGTAAGGAATAGATTTTTACAAGAGTGGAATGGCATTCTCTGTTAAGAAGACACACTCATGTGAAGAAATCTAGAAATTGGAAGGGGTGGGGAATGGTAGAGAACATTTGGGTGAAGTTCAGTGGAGGGGGAAAAAGAAGGAATATTATCATGGGAAAATGCTGTAGACCACCCGAGTTTAAAGGCAAATTAGAAAAGAAGTTTGGGAAAGAAATTAAAAATGCTTGAGAGAATGAAGAGAGAGAGAAATGCTATGAAAAGCTCATTAACACCCTCCAAGTTACATATGTACTTCAATGAGAAAATAGAAGTTGACCAGGATAATGAAAACTACTTTGAAAACTATTATCTGAGAGTAAGGAGTGAGAGAGGCAAAAGACAGGCAGATTCCTTGGTCCTCTTCAAGAATGAAGGACAAACAACAACAACATGAATGAAACATACTTTTTTTGAGAAAATAATTGGAAGATTATAGACATGGCAAGCTCCAAATAAGAAAATTAAAATGCATTTTATTATATTTTTTAAAACAAGAAAGGAATCGTTATTGACATGGGAGACATTCCTCAGCCAGTTTTCAAACCAATAACTTGTTAGGGTGTAATGGTAATCAGGGCTGGATTTTTTTTACTGTTTTCTCTTTTGGACCACTTAGGTAATCAAGTACCTTTGATGAGTCTGGCCTTTGTTTCTTTGATTAAATTGGGAGTCTTCGGTGACCTGCTTACATCAAGGGAAAGCCTAGTTCACATAGGTTCAAGTTGCATGGTTGTGATGCCCTTTGACCCTGAACAGTTTATATAAAACTCAGAGGTTAGCGTTTTGTTTGGGGCTCTCACTCACTGAAAGAGTGTTGTGTGATTTGACCAGACAAGACTCTGGGTAGCCATTGTTAAGGAACCCTCTGGCTTTGAAGAAACCCAGATGTTGGTGCTTCTCTGGTAACTATGTATCACTATGGATAGACTGGTTTGTGTTATTTGCTCTGTTTATGTAATGTATGTTTGTAATTTGTTTGTATTTGCTCTGAAGTTCAGTGTGCTGGCTTTTCCCCCTGAACTAAGTGAATGATATATGTATGTTTGATTAAAGTGAGATTGTTAACCCCTTGAGTTGCATTCCTTAGAAAAGCAGGTCAAAGAACCTGCGCTAGCAGCCCTTCTGCGTGCTGGTGTTGTTGGTCTTACACAGCCACAGTAGCAGCAAGCCATATTGTTGTTACATAGGGCAAACATCAAAATTAATAAAAAGCTAAAATAAAAAATGTATAGTGTGCAATTAAAAGCAAGTTATTTGTGCCAGAAAATGAATGTGGGCGGAGGAAAGGATATTGACACCAATTATACAAATTTCATACAGAAGTTTAATGAATGTAAATCAATTGCCATAACAAGGTGTCTCAATGAGCCAAAAAGCTGCCTCAGAAAACATTTCCTGTGCATCAAATGGCGAGACATGGAAACGAAGGTATAAACTCTTCAAATCTTAGCAAAAAAGATGGTGGAAGATTATGAATAATATTGTCTTATAAAACAGTAAGAAGTATTGAAAAGAGAGCAAGTTGAAAGATAGCCTGACAGTAGAGGAGGAGAGGAGAGTGGAAGGGCGAAGAAAGTGGAAGGGAGAGGGGAGGGAAGGAGGAGGAAAAGGAGGGAAGAAGAAAAGAAAGAAGAGAAGAAGGAGGAAAGGGAAGGGAAGGGGTAAAAATTAGATAAGCCAAGCTAGGGAGAAGGTAATGAGAACAGCATGAGCAAAAACAAGGAAGGAGGAAATCTTGCAGGTATATTTAGGAATGGCTAGGCTTCCTTTTTGGTCAGAGACTAGGAGACATGAGGGAAAGTCCTTGGATCAGAGCTCAGAGAAAATAAGACTAACTCATTCAGGCACTCAATGCCTATATCAGGTATTTGAATTATTTTCTCCACATTAACAGTTAACCATCTTTACAAATTCAATGAATGATAAGTTTGGGATTTTTTGATATACCAAAAGTTAAAATAGGTTCAATGCAATCATTTCATAATTGTAGAGATTTGTTTTGCTTATCCTGGCTAACATGTTTACCAACTCCTTAAAAATCCATCAGTCCAAATAGAGGGCACAGTTTGGCCCCCAAATGTGGCTTGCATAAAAGTCTATGATTGGTGCTATCTTTCAATGCCTACTTATGCATGACTTTTTTTCCTTTCAAAGAAATCTAATTTTGTCTGGGCCTGTATTCTGGGGCAGACTATATTCAGACTAATGTGGTCATCGTCGTTTAGTCATTTCAGTCATGTCCAACTCTTCATGACTCTTTTTGGGGATTTTCATGGCAAAGATACTGGAGTGGTTTGCTATTTCCTTCTTTAGCTCATTTTACAGATGACAAAACTGAGGCAAACAGGGTAAGCGACTTGCCCCCAGGTTCACATAGCTAGTAAAGCTGGTGGATGGTAGAGTGGCCTATATTCTGGTGCAGACTGTATTCATATCAATATGGTACAGAAAATAAAACAGCATGTATCCAGATAAAATGCCCCTACTGTCAGGAGATATTGGGGTTGGGAAGGGAGTCATAAATATGCAAAAAAATCCCATAATTGAGAAAAACCAACCAGAATAAAAATCAAGCATTTTAATCATAGATATTAGCCCAGAAATATAAAAACAAGCTTTTGGAGGATGTGTGTTTGTGTGTGTGTGTGTGTGTGTGTGTGTGTGTGTGTGTGTGTGTGTTTCCTTAGCCAAAATCTCCTGCTAGAACACTGCCAAAATATTCCTTATTACGACTGAAGGCTCCAGCTAAAGCCAGAAGAAGAGGAGCAGATGATGGAGCAAATGGAAGGAGGATTGTAAAGAAATGCGGTGGTATTGCTGGGTTTGGGGAGGGGGGGATTATTTTTTTTACAAACCTCAGAAGTGCCTAATTAAAGTTAAATTTCGTCCTTTGGCTTGTGGAATAGGTTTTGTGTTTTTTCCCCAAAGTCCTAATTTGTTATCCCCCAATTCCCAAGGCATTTTCATTTTTCCAGTGAAATTTTGTGAGGTCCTGCGGGGCCCCCAGAACTGTTTCAGAGTGTGAAACTCACCTGTTTCTGCAGCAGTAACTAAAAACACTCTGATTCTATAGAAGCTATTTTTTAGATCCCTGAAAATTCCCTTGCTATAGCAGTGATAGAGAGGATCATAATATTTTGCAAAGGAAGTATCTGGGAGGGGTGTATGAGTAAAAGAGAGATAGCCAGACCTGTACAGTCAAGTCACAAAAGATGGGACACAGAGAGAATGAATATATAGAAAGGAGACAAACTCAGTTTCCTTTATCTCTGCATCTCGCTCACTACATGAGAGGGTTTATAATTCTTGGGATTTTGCCAGTCATGTCAGAAGTGTCCTTATTAAGACTCCTGGGGGGAATGATGAAAGGTATAAAAAATGACTAATGAATCTAGAGTCAACGATGAAAGCTAACCCAATGAGATTTTAAAAGAAAAAAAAGTCCCAACTCACACGAATTGGCAACTACAGTCAATTCAAAAGGATGCAGGCTTTCCTTTAGTGTAGTTTTTTATTGGTCACTTAAAAAATGACTATTTGAACTCATTTTTTTTTGATAATGTGACACTATCTTATCATTGCAGAAATATCTTTGTTTATTTTTAGGTACCCTACTTCTCTAATGAAGTATTGATTCTGGCAAATTTTATTCACTCTGATAATGTTTTGACAGCTTACAAAGTAAAAGTCTCATCTTCTCCCCACAACATGTACCTTTTTCAAGTACAGCATTCATTTGTACAGTTTTCTGTTTATAATATCTTATCTCCTCATTTCTTACAGCACAACAGAATTCCATCATATTTATATACCATAACTTTTCAGCCATTCTTCAGTTGATGGACATTCCTTTAGTTGGCTTTTTTGGGGCATATGACAACAGAAGCTCCTATTACACGTTTTTGTCCTTATAGGACCTCTTCCTCTTTGATCTCTTTTGGGTACAGGTCTAGCAGTGATATTGCTGAGTCAAAGGGTATGAGCTGTTTTGGAAAGACTTGCATGAATGGATTGAGAGTGAAGTGAGCAGAACCAGAACAATTTATACCATCAATATTCTAAAAACGAACAATTTTAAGGACTCTTTTAAACTCATGAAGAATGAAATTGTCAGAATCAGAACAGTTTTTTTTCAAAGTCAAAAGAACTATAAGCAATAAAATGAATACCCATGATTTTGAAGGACCAACAATGAAACATGCTATCCACTTTGTGACAGAGAGGTAATGGTACAGAAGGAGAGGCATATATTTTTTAACAAGCCAATGAGGGAATTGGTTTTGCTTGACTATGCATATTTGTTAAGAAGAATTTTTCCCAATGGGGTGGGGATGAAGGGGAGAAAAAATAAATTTCTGTTCATTAAAATAATAAAGCATTTTTTAAAAAAAAATAGAGAGTGGAGAGGTAGTGCAGCTAGCTAGGTGACACAGTGGATAGAGCACTGGCCCTGAAGTCAGGAGAACCTGAGTTCAAATACAGCTTCAGATGTTTGCTAGCTGTGTGACCCTGGGTAAGTCGCTTAAGCCCAATTGCCTCCAAAAAAAAAGGATGGAGAGTTTGGGGGCCATCAGTATGGAATGTCATAAGCACTTTCAGTTGAGATTGCACTATTGTTAGTTTTGCTTAATTGTCTTACCCTATTACAAGACAACTCTTACAAGACTGGGGGTAATCTGGAAATGTTTATAATGTAAAATCAAAACATGTCAATAAAAATTTTTAAGTGAAAAAATAAAAACAAACAACAGACATTATAGAGTTCTGGTTTCTAATTGTTCTTTTTCAAACGGAAGTATAATCTCTCTGAAAGCACATTTGTGTATCTGTTGACAGATGGGAGGGCAAGGAAACATCAGATAGGTGGGGTTTGCCAGGCTGAAGAAAATGTCAATGAGGTATTATCTAGTTCCACTCCTTCCTTACCCCATCTCTAGCATAATTCTCCTTTTTTGTACAGATTTGGCACACGCTGATCTGAAGACTTGTGACTTCTGAGCTAATGCATCTTGAGCCCCAGGGAGGTTCTAAGGCAAATCTAGAGGCTCAGGCCAGGCCAGAGGCAGGTCTATGAAGATTTTGGTGATGCTAAAGCATCCACTGTGGGCCTCAGATAGACTCCTGCCCTGTGGATATTTAGATGA
Organism: Trichosurus vulpecula; assembly: GCF_011100635.1. Taxonomy (NCBI): domain Eukaryota; kingdom Metazoa; phylum Chordata; class Mammalia; order Diprotodontia; family Phalangeridae; genus Trichosurus; species Trichosurus vulpecula. The sequence goes on along the minus strand of NC_050574.1, from coordinate 417,547,095 downwards.
GACATGCCAGGCTGCCCTCATGTTGTAAGAAATCAAGAAAGTTTATGATGTCTCTGCTTGGCCCCAGAGGGCAAAACTAGGAGTAATGAGCAGATGTTGTAAAGGGACAGGTTTCTGCAGGAAAAAACTTCCTAATAAATTGTCAGTTGGTCCAACCATTCTGGAGAACAGTTTGTAACTACACCCAAAGGGCTATAAAACCATGAGTATCCTTTGACCCAGCAATACCACTACTAGGCCTATGTCCCAAAGAGATTAAAGAGTAAAGGCTATATTAGTACAAAAATATTTATAGCAGCTCTTTTTGTGGTGGCCAAGAATTGGAAACTGAGGGGATGCCCATCCATTGGGGAATGGCTAAACAAGTGGTGGTATATGAATGTGATGGAATACTTTTGTGCTATAAGAAATGACAAGCAGGATGGTTTCATAAAACTGATGCAAAGTGAAGTGAACAGAACCAGGAGTACATTGTACACAGTAACAGCCATATTGTAATGATGATAAAATGTGAAAGACAGTTACTCTGATCGACACAATGATCCAAGACAGTTCCAAAGGACCCATGATGAAAAAGGCTATCCACCTCCAGAGAGAGAACTGATGAAGTCTGAGGTTAGATTGAAGCATATTTTTTTTGTTTTTATGCGTGTGCTTTCTTTTGCAACATTTTTAATATGGAAATATGTTTCGCATGACTGTGCATGTATAATTGATATCTTGTTGCTTGCCTTCCAAAAGAGTGGGGGGAGGGAAGAGAATATGGAACTTAAAATTTTTTAAATGAATGTTAAAAAAATTTAACACAATTTGGAAATATCTAATGAAATAAGTAAAAATATATTTTAGAAAAGAAATAACTTCCTAATAATTAGAACTCTCCCAAACTGGGAAAGGCTCTGTTGGAGGTAGGGGCCTTCAAGTAAAAACTGAATGACCATTTGATTAGGACACAGCGGAGAGGACCATCATGTTCAGGATGGGTTGAATTAAATATCTGTGGACTTTTCCAACTTCAGCATTCTGGGATTCAAAGAGCTACTCCTGGAGACCATGGAGTTTTTTTCATCTCCTCAACAATTCCCTAAAGAACCACAGAATCCCTAAAGGATCCTGTAACTAATGCTTCTACCTTTCTTAAGAATCTTCCAGACATTGGGGACCAACTCAAGGGCAGAGTGAATGGCTAGAATGCCTTCCCCTGCCTCCCGGACCTGCTCTAGGGGCCTCTGATGACATCCTGGGATTTGAAATGTTGGCAACTGGTGAGTCAACCGCAGGACAACAATAGAGCTCTCTATACCATGATTATTTTGCAATAATATAATACAGATCCTCTATAATTGCTGCACTCTAAGATGTAGTCCGTGGTCACTCAATAAAAAGAAGATGCCTCATTAAGGGTGAATTAGCAATACAACCAGGACAACATAGCCAGGAAGCAGCCAGGAATGGTGCAATGAGCACAGGACTTAGAAGACTTGGGTTTGAGTCTCTGTCGTCACACTGAATTGTTATGTGACTTCGGGCACAGCTGTTTCTAAACCTAAAGCCCCGCATCTATAAAATGGGAATGATAATAATTTCTCTATTCATTTTACAGTTATTTTTCTAAAGGTAAAGTGAATCAATCGACTTACGAGTTTTATAAACTGAAAAGCGCTATGTATTTACAGCAACAATAATATAAGGAGGGCAATGATGATAATAATAATTGGTGGTAGTTAGGGAGTCTACATCAGTTGAATTTTAATGGTTCCTTAAATTCTGAATTTTTTTCCAATATAGGGATAAAGGAAATTTTTTTCAGGGATGTACTATCAGTTAGAATAAGGCATAAAAAATACTGATTTTGTATTTCAATGATTAAGTACGTATTATTCGGACAAATATTTTTGTGACCCCCCCACCTCCTTTATTCTGGATATATTCTCTATCTTTGAAGGTGGGTGCCCCTATGAAGAAGACCATGGACGTGTTTAAGTTCTTTAAAGGAAATTACAGTATCAGATTTTTCCTTAATCAGTAAAAATTAAGGTATAAGCATTTCTTTTTTTTTGATAGTCATGAACCTTCTGGGACCTGGGTTTGGAAAGATCTATGCATTAAAGCAGAAGGAAAGAAGATTGCAAGTGCAAATAAACACGTGTTAAAGACAAATACATCAGTTAAGTCCTTCCCATCCTTTATTGGGACCATCCTTTGAGGTATGCTTTCTATCAATAAGTCTATCTGAGTTTCATGTTAGAAAATCTTCCCCAAAAAAGTAAAATTAAATTTGAATAAAATGCTCTTTGAACTGTTAATTTGATGAAAAACAAGTGAGAGCTAATTCACTATCCATGACAAATCCATACTATCCATTCTACTATCAATGGCAAAATTAGTGTTAAACCCCCCCCCCCCCGCCATGAGAGGGGCTAATACTAGACTTTTTGGAACAAATATTTGAACGATATCTGGGCATCTTGGGAAATATAGTCCTTCCCCCTCCCCGATTCCTTCCTTTCTTAGACTGGGAAAAGAAGGAAAAAACATTAGGCAAGATTTGGGACTGGATGGTAGGAAGTCTTGGAACCCCCATGGAGCTTGAGTGATTGGTTTCAGGTTGGAAGCACAGCATGGCAGGGAGAGGACTGGGAGTCACAGCAGCTAAGATAGCAGAGAAGCAGCTATAACAGTTTACCAGTGATGGCTGAAACACCAGTAAAGATAGTGAAGTTACCCCTTCCAGGCCCACAGAGAGAAGGGAAGTCAATTGGAGAAGTATCAAACATGGTGACTGTGTGGCTGATGACCCAGTCATTGTAGACGCCTTGTGGTAAATGTAGAGGAACTAACCTATCTCTGTGCAATACCTTTCCCACTTCCATTTACTTGTTTGACAGACACATTGTGCTAAGCTAGTTTCTTTATACTGACTTTTGCTGTTTTTTTTTTATAAAATATAGTTAAAACATATATCTGCACATATGCCTTTAGCTACAGTCCAAGAGGGCAGAGGGCATGTTTGATTGGATAACTCAGAGAAAGTACTAGTTGGATATTCCCATTTTCAATTTGGAAAACTACATACCCATCTGGGGCACCTCCTGAGATGGAGTGTAGTGTTATGAATGAATCTATAGCCCTCCTAATGAGCAGAATCTTAAAACCTGAATTGGGACTTTCACTTTGATTTTCCCTAGAAGAATGAGCTGGTTGTGATCCAAGTGTGTCTTACTAGCAGAGTCCATGACTGAGACAAAGGCTAAGATTCCTCTTCTACCTTCATCCAAGCAAAGGGGAGAAAGTCTCTCCTCCCAGCTGGCCCAGTAGGCAGATAGAGGAGTGATTCATAACGATTTCAAACCCACTCTTTTCTTCAGAGGGAAGGGAGAATGAGGAGAGAGTTGGCAGCCAGCCACCCTCATTCTCTATAGTAACACCTAGTTGTTGTTGCTCGTCCTTTCATTTAAAAGAAGACCAATGACATCACAGGATGATGTCTTGACTTGCTCATGAATTGGATTTAAGCGAGGCAGAATTGCACAAAGTCATCAGCCTCACTGTCTCTTCCAGAGTCGTTAAAGTCCAATGGTAAGACAAAAATCAAGAGGACTAGTGATGGATCGGGCTGACGTTGCATCTTTGATGCCTGAACAAGCTCTAAATGTTGCTTCAGCCTCCTCCATGGCCATTGGAACAAATCGTTCTTATCTACATATTCTTCCAAGGGAAGTCTTCACATGCATAGGGATGTCCCTCTAACTCATTGACAGGTTTGAGGCCTCTTAGTTACCCTCAACCTGGTTTAGCCCCTCTGCCCAGACAGTTTTACCAGGGGGTGGCCACTTTGCATGCTACAGCTTCTTGGAAGCACAGGGAAGAGTTGAGTGACGGTTGGATACCAAAGATGGATGAGCAACCCTGAAAGAGACTCGGGAAGCACTCACACCAGAAGTGCTAGTGCTCCCTGAACACCCCATATACAGTGTTATAGAGATAAGAGATAACCATCACAAACACATCAACATTAATAATTCCCGTTACTCATTTTCAGCATCTGTCTCAAATAAACGTACTAATGAAGAGGGTCTACAGGTTTCATGTCAAAGTCTAGATGATAAGTATTCCTCATCCACTTGTTTTTTCTTGTGTGGATAGTTAGACCAAACTTTTTGGAGAGATTATAAGATTTCCTTTAGTAGCTCTCCGTTGTTCCAGTGTTTGCTGCAATAAGATCATCCAGGAATAGAGATACATCTGGAGGATTTCATTTTCTATAAGGAATCCCTCTTCAAGTCAGATTCTGCTCTGGAACTTCTCCATGACAGTAACAAATGATTTTAGCAAACATGCATCACCGAAAATGGACAGCAAGCTGGGCCTGAAATTAAAAAAAGTTGGAGAGTAAATTGGATTGCATTTGAGAAATTGCAGTGTTCTTAACACTTCTAACTTTCTCCCTGAATCAAAGGACTATTTTTTAAACAGCAATAGTCTTCTGGTGAAGTTGAATGATTATGAATCATGGAATACCATAATCTTGAAAAAAATTAAAATCTGAGGTCACCCAAATTGCAAAGGAGAGGTGCGTGGTGGGTGTGAGCAGAGTTCAACATATTACAAATGAGGAATTATGCAGGAAAAATGATGTAAAGGATGTCATCAGAGAAATCTATGGCCGGAGGGAAAAAAAGACAGATGTGGATAAGGGAAAGTTGCATGTGTATTCCACTGTCTGGAAGAACTGAGAAAAGACCTTCACACATCAGGTGAACCTTTCATGGTAGCAGTAGAATATGGACAAGAGTTGCATAGAATGGATTGAGTAGGCATGCAAGAATTATAATTTGTATTATTAGAAGAAATATCCACATTGATAAGATCACAGATTCATTGGTACATTGTAATATTAATCCTTATTAGCAACAGTAGTTAATTTTTTCACCTAGCTGCCTTTTTCCTGTCCACAAAGCCTTTTATCCATATTTTTTTTTTCGGGTACAGGGAAGCTGTTTATTTCCTATACCAAGAACACACCTTGCCGAATACTTAAAACCAGAAACATGGACCCATCACTCCTATTATATTCTCCCAGGAAGTAAAGACTTCCAGAATGCTTTTTGACACTGCTAAACTTTCACATCTAATAAGCAATGTCTATGTAACTCACAAATCCAGATTTCCCAGAAAACCAGGCCATGGCTTTAGCTTTCTCAGTCATTTCATCTGTAGTTTCCTCCCAGCAGTGGTCATTTTCTCCTTGGAAAAGGTGTTGCTAAAATATCTTCTTGTTGGACAACCAGCACTCAGACCTGGGAAGTCCCAAAAGCTTCAGCTCACAAGGAAGCTTGCATGCTAGAAATATCCCAATCTCAGCATCACTCAGTTGGGTCATATGTGCTTAGGGAAAGAAACTTAAAGTAGGGGATTCAGCCACATACCTACGGTCTAGTTGGAAGCTTGTCTAGGTAAGTATGTGAGCTCACAGTTGGATGCAAGTAGGCACCATTGCTATTGGAGAGGAGGGGAATGGAGTTCTCTTTTCTCTGTAGTGGTCTGAGAGAGAGGATGCCTGATTTCCAAGCAATTTGTTCCAGAGAGAAAGGTTCAATGGCTATCTTTAAAGGAATGTGTGATGTATTGGAAAGAATATTAGACTTTGGGCTTACAAGGCCTAGGTTCTACTACTGGCTATGATACTGACTAGTTATATGACCACGGCCAAATAATTTCACTTCTCTGAGTTTTAACTTTCTCATCTGTGAAATGAGGATAATAAATAATACTTGTACTGCTTACCTCACAGGGTTGTTGAAAGAAATGTACTTTGTAAAACGTAAAACCCTCTACAATTTGAAGTATTATTCTGTTATTACCTTCTCCAACCAGACAGATATGCACTAACTTTGCATCATTTATTACTAACTCTCGTCTAATTTTATTCCCCAGCTAACCCAAAACAGAGCAGCTGTTTTCATTTCCAGCTTCCTGGCTTTCCTATCAATATCCTCTTCCTTCCTGTTTCTCTATTCTAGGCCTATGTTATTCCTTTTAGAGAAAGTTTCCAAAACTGTAGAAGAGGGATCTGTGGTATATAACCCTGAGAATGCTACAAAAAGTGCAATGTTTTTCATCTTGGATCCTGTGTCCCTAGCAATGAACAAGTGCCAAAAATCCATTTAGAAACTAAAGCCAACATGTATCCCTGTATGACTTACTGCCGATAAACAGTTTGGGGTTTAATCATAACAAGAAAGAGCGAATGGATACTAATCCTTGGCTTAACATTTAACAAATATAATCTCCATCCCATGCTGTGGTAGACATTCCCAGTCTTATTCATATGAATAGATTCATTGCTGTCCTCCAGGGACATGAAGTTTTTGTTGTTTAGAATCTTGGTGGTATTTAATGATGCTTGCTACTGTAAAAGCCATGAGCTTGTTCCCATGCAACAATACACATACTATCTTTTTCCTCAAGGACAGAAAACTGTGGATTGGATTAGGAAAACCAACTGAAAACTTCTCCCTGGGCCAATTTGACAGCCAGACTGTTTGAAAAGTGCTGGGGAAAAGGATCTCCCTGCCTCCCCTACTCACAGCCCACCTCAGGCCTTTAAACGGAATCATTTCTGGTCAAGCCTCAGGGTCAATCAGGATGAAGGTGGGCACATGGGGTTGAGTCTGGTTCAAAGCAAAGTCAAGAGGGTCAGCCTGACCGTGAGTTATACCTGGTTTAAAGGATACTGAAAATCCTTGAGAAAGCCTGTACAAGACCTATTCTGAGATCTGGATTGATATTGCCAGTTTTGTGTAGGGTTGAGATACAATGTGAAATAGAAAGACCTGGACTCAAAGTCTGAATGTCACCTAATTAGCTATGTTACCCTGGGCAAATTACTTAACCTCTGTATGCCCCAGACAATTCCTTAGACTCATCTATCATGTCACAGACAATGGGGCGGCTAGGTGGCTCAGTGAGTAGAGCACCGGCCCTGGAGTCAGGAGGACCTGAGTGCAAATTCACCCTCGGATGCTTGACAAGCATTTACTGTGTGACCTTGGGCAAGTCACTTAACCCCAATTGCCCTGCCTTCCCCCCTCCAAAAAAAATTAAATAAAATATCATGTCGCAGACATGTTGTTACCTGCATTTATGGAAAGAATTCTCATATGAAGGATTCCTCCATGCCATAGCATAGTGGCTAAAGCTACAGACTTGGAGTCAGGCAGATCTAAGTTCAAGTCCTAACTCAGACACTTACTAGCTGTATAGCCCTGGGCAAGTCATTTAACTTATGGCCTCAGTTCCTCATCTGTAAAATGAGGAGGCAGAACCAGATGTTGTCTCAGGGCTTTTCCAGCTCTGAATCTATGATGCTATTAAAAAAAATCATATTTCCTTTATGTATTCAAGTATGTGGAATCTGGATCTGTATCTAGCAACAGGATTCAGAGTTTATAGGCAAATAATGATGAACCAGACTTTGCACAGTGTCTCCACACTAAGGCTTGTGACAACCATTCTGTCGCTGGTCAAGCCATTTCATCTCTCTAGGTCTCAGATTTCTCCTCCACAAAAGGAGGGAATGATTGTCCTAAATGATATCGGAGTTCTCATCCCATTCTAACATTCTATGACTCTTACTCTAGGTAATTTTCAATCCAAAGACTATCAGGTATTTTATCATGTGGATTAAATTAGGGAGACATATATTTAGGGGGAAAAAGAAAGGAGTCCATTTCTGAATAACTAAATTTGGGTTCTTTTTTTAACGATTAAGAATATGACACATGGGAAAAACCAATCTAATAATGCCTATTGTACAGATTCTGACATGCAGGTGCTGGCGCATCAGTACAGGTCTTGGATAGACACCATACGTGATAATGAACTGAGCCCAGAATTCAATAGGAAGAAAAGAGGGAGATGGATCGCATGTGGAATATTGGACAGTACTCTTGTTGACTCTAAACTTCTCTTTAAAACAATAATCCATATTTTAAATTTCTTAATATTTTATTTTTCCCAATTATAAGTAAAAACAATTTTAGCTTTCATTTTTTACAATTTTGAGTTATAAATTCTTTCCCACCCTCCCTTGCCTCCCCTCCAAGTGATAAGGGAAGCAATTTTAATCCATCTTTTACTTATCAATATTTTTCCAGTGATGCTAAATGGTTTCATTTCATGGAATACTCTAATCTTTAAAAAATTAAAGCGGTGAATTACCCAAAGAGAGATGGAGATTTACATGGTGGGAGTAAATAGGCCTTAGCACGTTACTAATAAAAAAATTGCACAAGAGAAGTTGCATAAAGGCCTTCCTCAGGTACATGTGTAATCAGAAAAGGAGGTAGATTGGTTATGTAGCGAGGAGAGGTGACTGATGGACAGATCATGGGTTCCTCTTGGTATCCATGAAATGTCAAGGTGAAGAAAGACTCCCAGCATGTTGGGTGGATCCTCTGTAGAGGATTTACTAAAGACAAAGGAAAGAGGTGCACAGAATGAGAGAGCATGGATGCATTCCCATTGTGATCATTGAAGAAAGTGCCAACAAGGATGGAATCAGAGATCCATTAAAGCAATGAAGTATTGAGGACATAATTTAATTATCTTTTATATTATGTACAATATATAAGTCAAACTGCAGAATAAATCAATCAGTGGAACTGGAGTTCCAGCTATAATGACATAGTAGAAAAAGCACTGGGGTCAGTGGGCGTAGCTGAGTTCAGATCCCACCTGTGATGCTTACCTCATGAACAAGATATTTCTTACAATACAAAACATGAAAGGAAATAGAAATAATGCTAAAGGTAATAAATAAAATAATAAAGAAGATAAAAATTTTCCCTCCCATCTCTGATAAATTAAACGCTGTAGTCATTATTAAATATATATCGTATTTTTGTGACATTGTATTAGGAACTTGATACAAAAGCCAATAAAAGGAAAGACTTAGGATCACAGACCTAGAACTAGAAGGGGCAACCCTCTCATTTTACAGATGTGGAAACTGAGGTCCAGGCAGGGAGAAAGTGGTATAACTAAACTCCCACAGATGATAGGCATAAAAGTGAGCAGCCTCTCTCCTTTGCCATGAACCACACCTGGTGGATTGCAGACAGCGTCCCAGATGGTTGGACAAATTTCTCCGGGTGGGAGAGAGGGATGTCTTTCTCAGGCTTCTTCTTATCATGTTATTTAGATGACTGCCTAGTCTATCAACAGGGAAGCTTTATTATAAATGGCAGGCAAGGGAAAATGAAGGAAAAGTTAGACCATCATTCATCATTGTCTCCAAAACTGGTGACCTTGCTTTTGTTGCTTTGGTTCATCCAAGGTCAGGCTGACCCAAAAGGTAAAGACTTCTTTGGATGTTATAATTTCCAACGAAAGCCGTTGGCCATCACAGAGTTATTTAAGAACAAGGAGAGAGCAGCTTGTCAGAGACTCCATTCATAGGCAGATGTATACACCGTGCAGTGGATAGAGCACTAAGCCTGGAGTCAAGAAGACCCAAGTTCAAATCCAACCTCGCTCACTAGTGGGACAAGCCATTTAACCTCTGTTTGTTTCAGTTTCCTCACCTGTGAAATGGGGATAATAAAGGCACCAATCTCCTAGAATTGTTGTGAGCCTCAAATGAGATGGTAACTGTAAAGCACTTAGTACAGTCCCTGGCACATAGTAAATGCTACATAAACGTTGTTTTATTATTATTATTATAGACAAACCTTGAAAGATTCCAAGAAAAGGCATTCGAGGACCTTCCTTTACATCGACAAGCATGCTGATGCTCCTCCTTTTTTCTTCCTTTCCCTCCCATTCTCCGTAAGATATTCTTGACAACTGACCAGCCTCTGCCTGAACACTTCTAGTGGTGAGAAACACACTACTGCATCAAGATAGCGATCCCATTCCATTCCACGACAATTCTGGTAATTAGAAAAGAATTCCTTAGAGGAGTAAGGTTTTTTTAAAAAATATAAAATCCTGCCTCCCTATAATTTCTAGGCACTGGTCCCAGTTCTCCCTCCTGTAGCAACAAAGAAGAAATCTAACTCTCTCTTTTACCTGTCTGGGCCCTTTCAAGAAATATGTCAAGACAAGGAATAAAATAGCCTAAGAGTCTGACTGGAGGAAAGAAAAGGAAGGGAGAGGAAGGCTGAAAGTCACAGGAGAAAGGAGAAGCAGGCAATAAAATGGGAAGGGAGTCTCTGAGGTAGAGGTATACCTGTGGTGGCCTACATTTCTGCTCCTGGGCACCTCCCTCTTCTTAGTCCTTTTGCGCAAAAGACTGCAAGTAAAGGAGAGATAACTTTCTTAAAACAGAAGATAGGCCAAGCACACACATTGATCACACTTAAAGTTAAAAAAATTTGCAAACAAATCCCAGGTCAGACTGATCCAAGTTTTCAAATGCTTGCCTTACAGAGAGCCAGCACCCTGCTTCCCTGGTTTCTGTTTAGGCCACTTCCATACAATATGATGAAAATAACCCTTGTTAATCCAAGTAGAAGCAACACTGAGATTTTAACAAAACAATCTTTGTTGCTTCAATAACCTTTTATTTTCGCAGTTTTTATAAGGTCAATTGAGCAATTCCCTTCGAAGGGCCCTGATAGGTCAATTGTCTATCCTAAGTTTTAAAATGATGAAGAATGAGACGGAGGTAGGGAGGACCTATCTGCATGTGAAAATTATACGCTGTGCATGTGACTTTTCATACTCAAATGCATGGGATGTTCATTTGAAAGGTCAATCCATTTATTTAGTGCATTAACCACAACAAGAGATCGCCCATAGCCAGAAGACAGACTAGCACTAATTAGTGCCACTGAGGGTAGCTATGTACCTTCCTCTCCACCCTCCACCCTCGTTGTCCCATTGCCCAGTTTCCACCAGGCCACCCACTGGACCCCTACCCCTCCTCTACTGGAGGTACTGCAGAGCCCCATTGCATTCTCACCTTTGGACCCACACTCTTCTTGGTTGAAGACCATCTAATCTGTCAGTGATTCACAAGGTCCGTAGGGCCTTGCCATTGGCCCTACTTCTTTCCTTGCCAGAACCTAAACTTGGCCTCTCCTTCCGCCATTAACATGCACTTCTTTACAAAGGTGGGGGACTATGGGAATGGAACGAATAGGAAAGTTACATTTTTATGTCATGGATTCATTCACCTTCATACTCAAACGCTCTCAGTCTGGATCCTCTTGAATTCCCTATTCCCACCAGATGCTCAACACAGCTAGGTGGCACAAGGGCAGCTAGGTGGTGTAGCGGATAGAGCACTGGGCTTGAAATCAGGAAGACTCCTCTTCATAAGTTCAAATCTGGCCTTAGACTTAGCTGTGTGACCCTGGAAAAGTCACTTAACCCTGTTTGCCTCAGTTCCTCATTTATAAAATGTTCTGCAAAGGGAAAGAGCAAACCACTTCAGTATCTTTGCCAAAAACAAAACAAATGGGTTTACAAAGAGTCAGACATGACTGAAACAACTCAACAGCAACTAGCTCTCTTTTGTCATGTAAAAACTACCGGGTATTCAATATGGTACCATCCAGATGTGGCTTCTGTCAAGGATGTGACATCACTGTTCCCAAAAGCCCAAATAGCCTGCATATTCATTCTTGCCTACTAGGAACTCAGGCTTACGGAACTGGCTTCCATCCACTATCATAATACTCCAAACCCCCATTTAGGGTTTGGTTTTTTTTGGTTCTATTTTTTTCTTTACAAATCAAAGGTCACACAGAATCCTACACAAAGGCCTTTAGAACACTGCTGAGGACCCAACAGGGAATCCAGAGAGAACATTCTACATGTTCTTTTAGAGCCTGGGGGGTTAATCAGTAACTACAGAATGATGTGAGCCCTCCTTGAATCAGACTCAAGGCCGCTCCACTTTCAGAGACTTTTTATAACAGTGGCACCATGATTTCACTAGCATAAATGTTCTCTCTGCTGGTACAACTCAATCCATATGTGACTGATAAAAATAATTTGAAAAATTTATGACTCCTTGCCCCCAATAGTTCTAGGTCTATTGATCTAGAGTTAGAAGGAATCCAAGAGGCCATTTGCTGTAAACCCTTAATTTTACAGATAAAGAAACTGAGGCCCGAGAAGAATAAATGATCTGGTCAAGGTCAAATAATAAGTTTCAGAGGTAGGATTTGAACACAGAGCCTTTGTCTCCAAAGCCAGTACTCTTTTGGCCCTAGAAGTAGCATCATCAAACAAAGAATTTCTGGGCTTGAGAAGTATGTTTGGTGGTATATAGGAACCAATTGCAGCAAGCTAATCAAAAGTTAATTTGTTACCTGGCCACCCCAAGTTTTGGGGATCACAGAGTGCTTGAGCTTTCCAGGGTAAATATGGACCATGACAAGGGTCATTTTTTTCAGACTTCCTTCTTGTATCTTTGTATAGCTTACATTGTGGCTTGGTAGTTCTAGAAGGTTGGTCTGTTGACTTGGATTAAAATGGACCCTACACTGTGCCCTCAAGTCCCTGGAGAAAGCATTCTTAAATCTTTTGTGTGTTGTGGGTTCATTTGGGAACCTGACAAAACCTATGGACCCCTTTCCAGAATGGTTTTTAAGTATATAAAATAATGCATACAGGAATAGAAAAGAAACCAAAGGTTAGTGAAAGTAAAAATGTAATTTTTTTTCTCATCCACTTTCATGGACCCCCCTGAAATCTGTCTATGATGCCAGGGGTCTCCACAGACCTCAAGTTAATAATCTTTACTCTATATGGACACATAAGTAACTCAATATCCATGAAGTCCAAAGATGGGAATTTTTTTAAAGCTTTCCAACTTTTTTGAAGGAGCCCACAGTCTGATACCCCATTTATTAATATGTCAAGAGAAAGTCAACCAGGATGGTCAGGGGAATGAAAAAAGTAGCATACATGGGCAGATTGAAGGAAGTGGGGATCTTTAGGTTGGAAAACAAAAGACTCACAGAAGCATGGTTAATGTATTTGAAAGGCTTGCATGCAGATGAAATAGACTTGTTCTGCCTATCTTCCAAGGACAGAGCTAAGAAAAATGGCTGGAGGCAGTTTTCAGAGGCAGGTTTTGGTAAGACGTAAACTGTCCAAAAGTGGAAAGGGCCGCCTTGGGAGGTAATAAGTTTCCTGTCATCGGAGGTCTTCAAGAAGAGATTGGAGGGGCACTTATCGAAGATATTATGGAAACCACTCCTTTGGAGGTGCTGGTCAGAACAGAGGGCACCAACTTTGAGATCGCATAATTCTCATCCTCCACACTCAAGGAGAATTGGACCAGTCTTACCATGAGTGCCTGTTGCCTTAGATTTTTTTGTTAAGTGAAATATAGTCCTAAGCAACAATTTATCTCTTGATTGGGTAAAGCATGTGAAATTCCTGCACTAGGCTATTGATGTTGTTGTTGTTGTTCAAAGGTTAGTATTATTTATGCCCCAATAACAAAGGATCTGTGTATGAACTTGCCCTCTGGCAAGCCATGATTTTAGGCAGTGACCCAAAGTTCTTACCCGTAGCCTTGCCAGCTGCTTTGTACCTGCCCAGCCCTGTATGTAATCCCTAAATCAATGACCTCGATTTCACCCCTTCATCCTTTTATCCAGAAAAATCAGTATCCACGCATGAGATGCTATAAATAAACCCTTTTACCCAACCTATGGCCCAGCAGAGAGAATATATCCTGACCCCTTTTGAGAATTTGGTCCATCCCGGCCACAATAATGTGCCCATGGAGTGAGATCTCTCCCCTCACCCCCCAGCCTTAACTTCTTCATTGGTTCATCCCAGTTATAGCAGGTATGGACATTTAAGCAGTGGACAAAGCTAATGTGGACAGAGCAGTTGACTCGGATTTAGTGCAGAGTACATCAAGGAAACAAAAGATCCCTTGGAACTAGGGAAAGCGCTCTCTCTCTCTCTCTCTCTCTCTCTCTCTCTCTCTCTCTCTTTCTTTGTCATGTTCTTACTGAGGGCAGGAAAATCACTCCTAGTCTCTAAATTGTTCATAGGCCTGGACTCCAGAAAACATGAATCCCCATTTTCTGGGGAGCGGAGGAAGCCAAAATGAGGCAGGAATACAGGATATAATGATCCCTAATTAAGCCTCTGTGACCTTTAGTAAATTATTTTACTTTCCTGAGCTTCCATTTCTTCATCTATAAAGCGAAGGGGTTGAACTAGATGATGTCTTAAATCCCTGCCTGCTCTCAGTCCATAATCCTAGGCCCTGGAGAATGGCAGCCATGTCTGACCTTCCCTGGAGATATGAGCTTTCATTTTAAACCAAGAGTCCAACTTTTTCCTTGGGGAGATGAGTCAGTCTTCTGCTTACATAGCCTGGTGAGCTCAGGCTTGGAAAAATTGTCCTCTAGTCAAACAGCCGCAGGGACCACCGCAGCCCCGCAGACCAACTGGAGTATCTTTTCTACTCGCTAGAAGGTTCTCAAGCCTCTGCCTTTCACTGCACCCCAGAGCTTGCTCTTCACCAATCTATCAACCTGGGAAGAATCTCCTCAACTGCTGATGATGGAGAGACATTATCTAATCTATTACATAAAGCAAATGTTTGGTTCCTTGAGCCTAGGGCTTCAATACGATCAATGTGGATTAAAATTAATTTGGCTGGAGACTTTCAATAAAAATTCAAGAATGCCGTCTATTGAAATGATGATATATATTTTTGTGCTGTCATAATAGTAATCTAGGGATAGGGACTGGATCTGTAATTTCATTCCAATAGGGAACTCTCCCTACCAATGCCAGTTAGGTCTTAGGGAGTGTCCTAAAGCACAGGGAGATTGGTTAAGTGACTTACCTAGGGACTCGAACCCAATTCTTCCTGGCTTCAAAGACCTCTCTCTACCTGCTCTGCCATGGTGCCTCTCTCATAATAATTTTTCATTTCATTATACATTATATATTACCTTAATCAAGTATCACAACAACTCTCTTAGGCAAGTAATGCAAATATCATTCTTATCCTCTTTTGTCAGGTGAGTAAACTGAGGTAGAGGGAGGTGAGAAGCAAATTACCCAAGTATAATAGCATTACATGCAAATCCACTGAGTTATGAATAAGGTTTAAAGATTATATAAAATTAAGTGGATGATTGAAATTTCTAAGAGGCCACAGATTCTGGAACCCATCAACCAGGCTGGAAAAGAAGATAGAGAAGTCATTCCATACCCCAAGATGGACCCAAATTACCTGGAAACTACATTTTGAACATTGCAAACATGATTTTTGCTGGGAGAATGGGTGGCATCTGACCTGCAGGAATAAAGAAAGAGCCTGACTCACAAGCTAACTTAACTCCTCTTAAGATGGGATTTACTTAAAGCTGGAGCAAAAATCGAGTTGATATGATGTGCCTGAGAGGGAGTCTGCTAAGGTGCCAGTGAATGCCAGTGACATTTTTTCAAACAAAATCATTTGCAAGATATACAACATTTTAAGTTCTTTAAAGAAAACACTGCTGCAGAAACTGGGCTTATCTGAGGTCATATATCCAAAGATAAGGCAGAAGGAGGTAGTTTGCTCTGTCCCATAAAACTTGTACCTACCCATGGTTTACTTCCCACTGGACTTTGAGGCATATGGAGAAGCTTTTGTAGCTTCAGACTTGATTTCTTGAGAGATGCCAAAAGGTTGGTTCTGGGAACTCAGAGTAAATATGTGCAGAGAAAATTTTGGGACTCAATTTCATTTGTTCTGAAGAACATGATTTTTCTTTTCCAGAGCAATTATGTTTTATCTTGCAGAGTGTGTTTCTGGCCCGAATATACCATAGGTGTGTGGGAGGAGTGAGATCTGAGAGAAAGGAGCAGATTTAACTTGTTAGAATTTCAGAAACTGGTTACTAGTCTATGCCGAGACTTTAGGCTGAGGCCAATCCCCTGATCCATGATTTGGGATGGTGTCTATCTTCGAAGGGAAACTTTTCTTATTGATAGAGAAAGTAAGGGAATTTGCTTTTCTCATTCTACTCTGTACAATTGAAGAATTGAGCCTTTTGCTTCTCCAAAGGTTGCCTTGCTGGGCAGTGAAAATCTAGAAATGAAAAACCGGATGCATTCATTCCCAGTGATTCTTTCGGAGCAAGCTCAGTTTTTATAAATGCAATCAATCAATTAAAGTACTTTCAATGTTTTTTAGAAGAAATACAGGCTTTAAAGCTAAAAGAAACTTGGAAGAATGTCTAGATCAGGGGTGGGGAACCTGCAGGATTCCCCTTTTCTTAAAGGGGCTTGTTCTGTGAAGTTTGGATTCAGTCAAAGTGCCGTACTTGAGGACCTAGAGGGCCACATGTAGACTTGAGGCTGGTGGCTCCCCAACCTTGTTCTAGATTAACCTCTTCTTTTCATACATGAGGAAAGTGAGGCACAGAGAGGTTAGGTGACTTACCCAAGGTCAGCTAGTAAATTGCAAAGCGATGATTCAAACCAAACTCTGACTATAAAAACAGAGTTATCACCACTATACCACAATAGTAAACTTACAGCTAGCAAACCACAAATCCATGATTCAAACCCAGATTCTTTGACTCTGGGCAGCAAGGTGGTATAGTGCCCAGCCTGGAGTTATAAAGACTCATCTTCATGAGTTCAAATCTAGCCTCAGAAATTTACCATCTGTGTGATCCTGGGCAAGTCACTTAACTTTGCCTCAGTTTCCTCATCTGAAAATTGACCTGAAGAAGGAAATGGCAAACCACTCCAGTGTCTTCACCAAGAGAACCCACAATGGGATCATGGAGAGTTGGACACTACTGAACAACAACACAATGCTCTCTCTGCTATACCACAATAAGTATTATCTTTCGTGTTTTTATTTCTAGTAATTTCAAAAAAACTTAAAAAATTAAACTAAAATCTATTTAGACTTTTGTACATAAAATGTGGAACACTAGGAGGAGAATTAAAATAACAAATAGGACATCAATAAAGATTGGTTTTGAATTCAAGGTACATCTTACTGGCCAGATTACTTTTATCTTCCAAACTCATTTTCATAATATTTGGAAGCCTGAGTGCTTTTTTCTGTTACAGATGGATCAAACTCAATCAGGCCTTAGTTATCTAATAGCTATTAACCTGATAAAATTCAGCTAGATAAATGCAAAACAACACGGTCCATGATGAGCACCAGAGCAAACAGCAGCCTGCATGATGAATAGCTATATTACCATCAAGAAGTAAATAGCTCCTGAATACATAGGCAAGAAAACTGGAAAGGCTTAACTGGAAAAACATTTTATGAAACTATCTAAATACTCATGATACACTGACTTAATGAAATGGAATATTGTCAAGCAAGAGTCCAGAAAAAATAAATAGAATGTTCTCCTCTAAGAGGAATCAATGTGTGTATTATGAATAGCCAGATGAAAAAGAACTCTCCTTTTTTTCCAAACGGGGAGGGAAAAGGATGATTGGGGGGTGGGGAAGAGGTCATATAAAAAGCAGCAGCAGCAGAACTGACCCAAACATCATCTGTGAGAATATTTCAAAGCCAAAAACCCTCAAATGGGAATGTCAGAGCTGATATCCTTTCTTGCTGAATTTCAGTACATTTACATGTTGGGTTAAGAAATCACTGTGTCTCAATTATAGTTTTTTTCCTCTGACATTTAGACCAGAGTAGATCTGATTGGGTTTAATCACGTCCCCTTATCATTTTTGAAGAGCGGGTTTCCATTTCCAGCTAGTGCACTAGAAGATGGTGGACTAGTTCTGAGCTTCTGTCAGATGTAATCACACTCCCGGGATGCTTCAGGCCTGTGCCAGTTACAGTTTTAATCCTCAGGAGCTTTCTGCCAATGTGTTCCCAGATAGGGTATAGGACACAAACGTTATTTACAATTTCAGATTCATCTTTTAATTAAGACTGCATAGAAGCTTCTCTAAGGTTATGGGCCTGACAAGCAAAATCTATTGGATTGGGTTTTTTGGATTTTTTTTTTCAAATTTTGTGAGAGTTTTTATTATTAAAAGGAAAATGAAAAAGGATTAGTATAGCTTCCCCAGTTAACCTGGACCATCCTCAGCTGCTCTGTCAGAAGCTGAGGGCTCATCTGTTCACCATTCATTCTCTTCTTTGTTAATTACATTAACTTTATTTTTGCCAAAAGGACAAAAAGCCTGGTTTGTTTTCATTCATTACATGGGCAATAGAAAATGTGAGAATGGTGGCAAGTCAAAGTCACAGGTCAGAGAGTTTTTAGAAAAATATTTTTTTAAAAAAAATTTTATGGGCAGATTTTCAAAGCATGAAGAAAGATAAGCAAAGAGAAAAGATTGAGTGGCCAGGCCATTATGAAAATTCTTCTTCTTGAATTTCTTTTTAAACCTACAGCTGCTACTACCATCTTGTGCGAAAAACAGAGGCCACCGGGTAGGAGTGGCTGCTGCGTGCTCTGGAACTGCCTCTCAAGTCAGTTTTTCAATGATAACCTGTTATGAATATTCCCTCTTCCAATTATATGCTTATCTTCATATAACCTCTTCAGTCTGTCATTTAAGGAACTCCACCAACTAACTCTCACATTTTGATGTGGTTGATGGGAGCCCATGATCATAGACCTAGAGCTGAAATGACCTCAAAGGCCGTGTTGTCCAAAATTTTACACATTTCTCTGCTTGCTTTACTGAGGAGGAGACTAGAGCCTAGGGAGGATAGGTGACTTGTCTAATGTTGTAATAAGCATCAGAGATGACATTTGAACCCCAGGCATTCTGTCTCTAGAGACAATTGAGGGAGCAAAAGAAGGAAAGAAATAAGCATTTTTTTTAAATGCCCACAATGTTCCAGGCCCTGTGCTTTACAAATATTATCTCATTTAATCTTGGAAAGTAACTGCTATTATGATCCCTGTTTTATAGTCGAGAAACAAAGGTAGATAGAGGTTAAGTGACTTGTCCAGGGGCATACAGCTAGTGTTTGAGGCTGGATTTGAACTCAGATCTTCCTGACTCCAGACCCAATGCTATCTACTGGGCCATTTAACTTCCTCCAGTGAAGAGCAAAGTACCACAATACAGTAGAATCAATCAGAAGACCTGGGTTCCACTCTTGTCTCTCTCATCTACTAGTTATATTTTGTTGTTTGGTTATCTTTAGTTAACTCCTCATGACTCCATTTGGGGTTTTTTTGGCAAAGATACTGGAGCAGTTTGCCATTTCCTTTTTCAGAGGCAAACAAGATTTAGTGACTTGCCCAGGATCACACAGCTAGTGTCCGAGAGCTTATTTGAACTCGGGTCTTCCTGATTCCAAGCCCAGCACTCCCAATCTATCCACAGCACCATCTAACTGGCCCTTACTACTTGTATGACCTTGGTCAAATTACTATCCTCCTCGGGGCCTCTACTTTCTCCTTTGTAAAATGAGGGGCCTAGACTAAATGACCTGCCTCTAAGATTCCTTCTGGAGTTAACATTTTCCAATCTTATTCCTCTTCACACACTCTGAATTCCAAACAAAATGGCATACTAGCTGGTCCCTAAACTCCCGCTATTTTCTGCACCAGCCATTCATACATGTTGTTCAAACACATTCCCTTGCCCTCTGGGTCAAAATCCTGTTCCTACCTTCAGGGCTCAGCTCAGGTGGTACCTCCACTGTGAAGTCACCCTGATGTACCTATAGTAGCTAAAATCATTTCTTCCCTCCCTAAACTTTCTGTTACCACTCTGTCTGGGTCTCTTCTTTACCTCCATCAAATGCACCCTTATGGTAGTTTTGTTTTTTAAACTCTATCTACAATTCATTCCTGAAACCGTGCCTCTAGGGAGGAGATCGTATTATTTGTCATCTTTGTTGCTCCAGAAACTAGCCCAGTGCTTTGCACACAGTAGGTGCTTAATCAGAGTTTGTTGAATTGAATCATAGAATTGTAGACTTGCAAAGAACCTTAGATTGGGAGTCAGTTAACTTCTTTAGGTTGCAGTTTGTTATTGGTAGAATGAAGTGGTTGGATGAGATCATAAGATCTTAGATTCAGGGATGGAAGGGAACATGGAATAATCTAATACGACTGCCTCATTCTGAAGATGTTATTGTTCGTCCTTCATTCTCAAAGGAGGGCAATGATATCATGAGGAAAGCCTAGAAAGGTTAAAATGATTTGTACAAGTAGTAATTGGCAGAACTAGAATTCAAATCCATCTCCTCTGACCCAAAATCTCATCTAAATCACATGATTTTCAGCTGTGAAAACTTGGGAACTCTGATCAAGACAATGATCCAAGACAGTTTCAAAGGACCCATGATGAAAAATGCTATCCACTTCCAAAGAGAGAGATCTAATTAACTGAGTGCAGACTGAAGCATACTTTTTAGATTTTTCTTTATTTTTCTTGAAGTTTTTTTTCCTACATTTTCTTTTGCAACATGGCTAATATGGAAATATGTTTTGCATGACTTCACATGTATAACTGATATTAAATTGCTTGCCTTGTCAAGGAAGGGGCAGGAGTGGATGAGAGGGAGGAATTTAAAACTCAATTTTTAAAAAAATAATTGTTAAAAAATTTTATATGTCATTAGGAAATATTTTCCAAAATAAATAAAAACATTTTTAAAATCACATGGTTCTCATGATTTTTATATCACCCAATCTTACCACTTCCCAAAACATAAATATAAACTACAACATCCCTAGCAAATAATTCAGCTCCTTCTTGAGAATCTCCACTGACCAGGAACTTGTTTCTTCCTAAAGCATCATATCCCATTTGTGACATCTCTAATTGTTAGGAAATTTTCCTTATATTGAGACTAATTCTTTATTCTTCTAACTTAAACCTAGCAATCCTACTTTAGCTCTTTGGAGCCAAACAAAGCAAATCTAATTCTCTCTCTCTCTCTCTCTCTCTCTCTCTCTCTCTCTCTCTCTCTCTCTCTCCTCTGCCTCTCCCCCTCTCCATGGTGTCAAACTCAAATAGAAATCCCTGAAGGCTCACACAGCACTCTGGGAGTTTTGCTAGAGGAGAGGGACCACAAGTTTGACACCTCTGTGACTACCTTTGTTTATCATTATGTTAATGAGTGTTTAAAACTACATTTTAATTTGTAATGAAGAGGAATAAAAGATGCAAATAAGGAGACATTTTATAGAAAGGGAAGATGGGCTAATCATGTTACTATGTATATGTATATACATATATATATATATGTATAGGCATGGAGGGAGAGAGACATGGGGAGGGAGGGAGGGAGGGAGAGAGAAAGAGAGAGAGAGAGAGAGAGAGTTGTGGAGTCATCCCCACAGGGCATTTATGGCACATTCCCAAATGTGCTTGGTCTATGGGATGACCCCTGCTACAAGTGAAATGGGAGTAGGGTTGGATACTCACTGAGTTGGTCTCTAAGGTCCTTTCTAGCAATTAGTCTATAATTCTATGATCCTCTGCCACCCTAAGGCAATGTGCCTGATGGGATGGGCAATGATTGCATCACCCTTGAAAAAAGGTGGACAGGTCTGGGCAAAGCATGGACATTTGACTTCAGTCTCTATCAAGAAATCTGAGAACAGAAATGTGCTGGCATACATCACGTAGGTTAATTTAAAACTGAATAACCCATTTCGCCATCAGCATCAATCATCATTCCATCTGCCTGATTCATTGAAGGGATAGATATTAACCTTATTTTAGAGATGGAAGAACAGATAAGCTAAGTGACCAGCCCAAGGTCACACAGCAAAACATTGGTGGAATGTAAAAAATTAATTTTTGTTTTGCATGATTCTAACTATTGGGCAATTACTCCAGAAACTATTTTCTTTTCTCCTGTCTCTAACCTGAAGAAAAAATGATGGTTTTATAGACAATTTATTCTATATGGAAGAGAGAAGGCATTTAAGAAAAAGAATGACTCAAATATTTTTGTTCCAGCCACTACTTTCTTTTTAGAATGATGATCTTTCTATATATCCAGATGGGCTTTCACATTCATGGAGACATAAATGCCAGACACCTAGTTTGTATCATACCTTTGCTCAGTTAAAAAGCACAGAAGCTTGAGAATACTGTGATGGTGAAGGCTCGAAGATAATACTTTATCTGACTTTTCTAGATAGTAATTTCCAGCTCCTAACACAGTGCCTGGCACATAGTAGACACTTATTGCACTTTAAAGTTTGCTAAGTGCAAAGTTTGATCCTCACAACTACCCCGGGAAGTAAATACTTTTATTATCCTCATTTTACAGATATGAAAACTGAGACTAAGCTTTGTTGTGGGGGTGGGGGAGATGGGGGGGGTGGGAAGAAGGAAGGAAGGAAGGAAGGAAGGAAGGAAGGAAGGAAGGAAGGAAGGAAGGAAGGAAAGAAGGAAGGAAGGGAGAGAGAGAGGGAGCAAGAATCAGATTCCATTTTTCTTAAACATGTTTGCCCTGAAGGGTTTAATTGTGATCAGCTAGAAAAGATTGTAGGGGAAGATGGGGGATAGGAGAGTTAGTAATATTAATGTTAACACTTCAGCTTGCTTTTAGACAGACACCTACCTCCTCTGCAAAGGCCAGGGGTGATCCAGGGTTGGGGCTGCTACACAGAGGCTATCTCCACAGGACTTTCCCTACCATGCCAACAGAAACTCTAGAAGCTCATTCCATCCCTGGACTGCTTCTCATACCGGAAGTACCCTCCTGCCCCACCCACCCCTCACCTTGAGCTACTTCCTCTGACTGGCTGATTCTTCTTCTCTAATTAAGGAGGAGCCCCATACCAACCAAGTCTTCACTCCTCCAAAGAACTTTGTCTATTTTGCCCCTCCCCTTTTTATGTGTTTCTTCCCCTATTAGAATATAAG
This sequence comes from Trichosurus vulpecula, assembly GCF_011100635.1. Classification (NCBI taxonomy): domain Eukaryota; kingdom Metazoa; phylum Chordata; class Mammalia; order Diprotodontia; family Phalangeridae; genus Trichosurus; species Trichosurus vulpecula. The sequence goes on along the minus strand of NC_050574.1, from coordinate 417,524,262 downwards.
CTCCCTGAGAGCAGGCACTGTCTTTCTGATTGTATTTGTATTCCCAACTCTTAGCACTGTGCCTGACTCATAGTAAGCACTTAATAAACGTCTATTTGCTGACCAACAGATCAACTATACGGTGATACCCAACTACATATGATATTTGCTGATACTCAATTTTTTAGCATTTGTAGTCTGAGACGTTATCTAGGAGTGTTATTCCAATTAAAACCTAATTATCCAGTTAACATATTCCTTAGTCCTGAGGGCATGTCCTGTGCCACTCCTTATAAAGTCAAGAAAATTAGGTTTTATCTTTGTATTTCTGTCAGTGACTAGCATAGTGCTTTGTACCCCAATGTGAAATTGAATGTTTGATTGAATCAAAAACTTTGTACTTCAATGGATCTTTGATCTCATTGATGTGGGTAGTCTCTCCATTGGTATAGATGACAACTTCTGCATGCCTGTATGATTGTTGTGAGATTCTTGTCCATATCCACCCGTAAGTCTTCCATAGAGGACCCACCCAACATGCTGGAGGTCCTTTATTTTGAAATCAAGCAATATCTTTCTTTGAAGCTGGAAAGGTTCTGAAGAAATGTGCATATTTTCTCATTCTTAGGCTAATGCCAATCATAATTATATGAATAAAAATGTCTAATTCACTGAGAGGCTTCAGTTAAAACTACAAAAAAATCCGAATTCTTTTGCTATTCATATTTTATTTAAAAATAAATATTAAAGAAATCAAGCTGTAAATATTGCTTCCAATTTTGTCATGGAAGCAATGGAGTATTTAGTGCACCTCTTTCCTTTCTAACTGCACCTATGCCAGCCAATGATATCTCTTTTTTTTTTTGGAAGGGCAACTTGAAATAGATTGGTTTTTGTGTTTTTCTCACTTCTTTTCTTATTTTTTCAATTTAATTTTATTTTCAAATGAAGATTCCCCTTCTCTCTCTTTCACCTTCCCTGTCCCTCCTGTCTCCCACCCCCAAGAAATATAAAACCTTTGTTTCAAACATATATAGTCAACAAAACCAATTTCCACATTGGCCATGTCCTCCCCCCAAAAAAGTCTCAATTCACACTCTGAGGCCATCACCTATCAGGAAATGGGCAGCATGTTTTATCGTGAATGCTTTGGAATTGTGGTTGGTCAAGCACAATGATCTCTCTTTTTTCAGTATTTTATTTTTTCCAATTACATGTGAAAATAACTTTTAACATTCATTTTTTTTAATTTGAGTTCCATATTCTCTCCCTCCCATTCTCCCCTCCCCCTTCACTGAGAGGGTATGCAATTTGATATATGTTTTACATGAAGCATAATGATCTCTTTATCCTATGCTGCAAGTAAGCAATACCCATGCAACTATATTCATATCTATGTATATGGGTGCCAATTAATGCTGGAGTGACACTGTGCATTGGTAGAGTCTGACATCACCTAGTAAACTGATCTCAAAGGTATTAAGAAAGTCTTGTTGGCCATTCTACTCCTACAAAAATAAATCCCTCCTTTTTCTATTAACTGATGCCTGAAATTTTAACTTCAGACCTTCCTTGCTTAAAGTGTTGGTTCCTAGTTAAAATAGATATTCCTGGCAAGGGTGTGGACCTTAAGCTGTTATCAGCCATTTACCCCTTAGCAGTTTTTGATAAAGAAGTAAGGAGGAGAGCCAGTAGAGTGAAGAAAGAGAGAAGGTAATGATATAAGGAATGACTCAGAAGCAATGAAGTGGGGTGGGGAACTGTTACACAAATGATACCTTGCTTCACAATTTTGGCCAGAGCTAGTTCTACATATTTATATATGCGTATCTTTCTGGAGGTGTAGAAATTGATGACTACAGAAGCAAAACAGCCTAATCTACTCAGATTTTTCTTTGTATGAAAACAGCAACGACCTAAAGGGATGGATGTTATGTAAACATTCTAGGACTACCTCTTCAGGAAGCATCCACTGCTTTCATAAAAACAAATTGCAGAAGATGACTTGGGCAAAGGGAGGTAATTAAAAACCTTTGTGAATGAGTATATGTGATTTCAAGGGATCCAGTTGGAGGGTCAGGAAGGGGACAATGTTTTTACCTGCCTACAGAACACTTAAAATACTCCAGTGGAAAATTTTACCTTCAAGCTTTTGCAACAGTAGGTTATTTTGCAATCCAATCTTATTTTCTATGAATAAAAAATAAGTGATTTTCAGAGAGGAGAAAGTGATTTCTTGGTGAAAAATGGCCATTGTGGACATGATGAGCACAAATCCAGTTCTGCAAAGAGCATGTAGGGGAAGGAACTGGATGGGTTTCCCGACTCACAAGAAAAGGAATTTATTTTGGAAGTCTCAAAATTTTGTCTTTTACTCTAACTCTGGGAAAGCTTCCCGGTGAAGTTTAATGCATTTCTTCACTCTTTCATGTTCTAAAGATTTTGTGCCTGGAATGCTGGAAAAAAAAGAGGGAGAGGAGGAGGGAAGATAAAGTAGATGGTGCAATGCCACTTAGAAGAGCTGATGGATTGTACAACTAGCCCACATGTAGCAGGCTTTAAGCTGCCAGCTGTTTTCCCTCTAAACCAGCTAGACAGGAGACTCATTCTGTGTCATAAACAGCTCTTTGCTTGGACTTGGTATTTCAAAAATAGATGTTGTTACTGAAGCATTTCTGTCTCCTAAGCATCTGGAGGGATATTAAATATTCATCATAAGCCCACTTGGTCATGCGTCCAAGCCAGGTATTGGGTATTTGTATGTTAACCTCCAGCTTACAAATCTAGTTGGGCAACTAGGTGGTGCAGTGGAGAGAGTGCCAGGGCTGGAGTCAGGAAGACTCATCTTTCTGAGTTCAAATCAGTCCTCAGACACTTACTAGCTGTGTGACCCTGGGCAAGTCACTTTCCCCTGTTTGCCTCTGTTTCCTCATCTGTAAAATGAGTTGGAGAAGGAAAAGGCAAACCACTCCAGTATCTCTGCCAAGAAAACTCCAAATGGGATCACGAAGAGTCAGATACAACTAAAAAGACTGAACAACAACAAATACACATCTAAATATCCCTCTTACATGCCCAAGTGGGTCAGTCCTATTAGATGGGTTAGAGTGGATGGCTGCTGAGGTCCCTTTTAACACTCAAATTCTATAATTCCTTAATTCTAGCTGGTTGTCTTTGTCACCACTGGGCTTGATGGTATGTAGAAATAAATATATTGACTCAATCAGAATACTAGATTGATGCAAATAGGTGGCACAGGGAACAGAGCTTGACGTCTGGAGTCAGGGAGACCTGAGTTCAAACTTGGCCTCAGACAGTTACTGGTTGGGTGTGACCTTGGGCAAGTCACTTAATCTCTTTTTGCCTCCATTTCTTCAACTATAAAATGAGGATCATAATAGCACCTACCTCCAAGAGTTGTTGTGAAGATCTAATGGAATATTTGTAAAGTGCTTAGCACAGTCTCTGGCACATAGTAGACCCTATGTAAATATCATTTGTTGGTGATGATGATGATGATGTCAGAGGACCTAGTTCTAGAGCTGGCTCCAGTAATGGCTAAGTAGTTGGTATTAGATAAGTAAATCATTTCACAACTCTGCCCACTTAGCATCCTCTGTAAAGTGAAGGTTTGAATTAGAAAATCTTTAAGCCCCTTAATATTCTATGATTCTAAGATTCCAATGGATCCATGAGTAAAGGTTCTGTGATTCCACAGAATATACATCAGTATTGCCATTGGATCCCTGGCAATTCATAGTAGAGGTCTTTCCTGCTATTCCATCTGCCACAGAGAGCTGGGGCTGTGGTAAGAAGGTTATTTATGAGAGTCCCTGCCATCTAGGCTAAATTAGTCATATTTTGTAATCTAGTCTAGTTTTCTCCTAAAAGACAGTGTAAGACTTGACAGATCCAAGAACTAAATCTCAAACTCTAAAAATTGATTCCTGGTTGTCTGGGACATAAGAAGGCCAGACTATCAAGAATCAGTGCCCCTCAGACATTTATCTCATGGTTATTAAATTCATCTTGCTCGTCTGATCCTGATCCCCCTTAATGCTAATCCTTTCCCTCTGTTGATTACCTCCAATTTATCCTGTATATATAGTATGTGTACATAGTTGTCTTCATATTGTCTTCCCCATCAGACTGTGAGGTCCTTGAGAATATAATCTGTCTTTTGCCTTTCTTTGTATCCCCAGAACTTAGCATGGTGCCTGGCACATAATAAATGCTTTTTGTTTGACTAATTTGACTGACCCAACACACTCTACTGACCGAATGAGTTCTGGTTACACGTGGTGCTATATCTTTGGGCAGTTGTGTATTTTTTATGAATATTATTTCCACAATATGGTTAATGAAATTTACTTTGTCAACTGTTAGATTGTTTACAAGTATCTCATTTGATTACAGTCCTAAGTTTGAATCATTGCCTTCTAGGCCTAGATCATAAGAGAGTGCACCGGAAGGGAACGATTAGAAAAGGAAGTCAGGAAGAAAGTCAGATTGGCAGCAGTCAATAGATAGTAAATGGTGGTGAAGTTACCCTGAATAGGTCCAAAAGGAAGGCAAATGTAGTCTTCATGGAGCCTTTGCAGGTAGCTACTTAAAATAGTTGTCTTAGGCATCCAAATATTTTTATATTTCAAATTTCATTATTTCAAGAAGGTAAAATTACCTTTGTATATATGTCTAAAGGAAACCAGGCTCTGATAAAGCCCATTGGGATTCAAATAGAGCCACTAGACCAAGCCTTAAACCCAAATCATTCCAGCTCTCACTGATTGGCCAACAAGCCTCACTTGGTCATTGTTTGGGTATTGATGGCTCAGAGTGAGTATAAATATGGTTCTGGCCAGAAACCCTGAGGGTCTTACCCTCCCAATCTGATTTTTTTAAGTAGGTAAAAGAGGCCATTTTTTGCCTCATTTCTTACCTAGCCTTAATCACTGGGGCCTTGACTCAGACAAACTGAGACCTGGGGAAGATCTCAGTTTAAAAGGGCCAAGGTCTCCCACTGCGTCCAGGTCCATCTCCAGTTATCCTGATCTATATCTTGCCACTGGACCCAGTTGACTCTGAAGGAGAAAGTGAGGCTGGTGACCCTGTACAGCCCACCCTCACTTAAATCCAGTTTATTTGCAAGGCAAGACATCACCTTCCTGAAGTCATTGGTTCTCTCTGAGAACCAAAGGCAAACAACAAGAACAAAAATAGGCTTATCAGTAAACAAGCTTTAAAGTATGAGACTGAGAGTAAATTCCTGTTCATAAAAATTAGAGAAATAGATTTCTTTTTGAACGTGCCTTCATTGTTTTGGGAGGGTTTTCACCCATACCCCTGATGTTTTACTTGCTCCTTTGTAGGTGCCTGAATGGCAGAGTAGGTGTCTCTGAACAGCAGAGAGAATACTAAGTGTGATATTCCATACCTATGTAAGGGGCTTACAGAGTTAGTGCCAGATGTTCTTTGGGAGATACATGAAGAGAGAGAGCCTGCTGACGTGTAGGGGAAGCTGACTCCTCAGGGCATCTCAAATTTCCAGCTTGCCTCCCTAGAGACTTCAGAGAGAGGGACTTCCTTTTTAGTGAGACAGGCCCCCCTCCTCTGGTTTGAGCTGAGATCTTCGCTCACTCTCAGATCAAGAGTTCTTTGTATTTACTCTTGCTATTCCTGTTACATTTTAATCAGTATGAGTTTTCTCACTTTTCCTACTTGTGATGATCTTTTGTATAACCAGCGCATGGTAAAAAGGAACTAAGATGTCATGGGTAAGCTAAGGAACCACTTCTCCTCCAGGAGGATAAGGGCAGTGGCTTTCCTTCTGAACTCAAACTTATACCCCTAGACCAGAGATATGGAAGAAGTGGCATTTATCATTATAGCTCCATACTCCTCCCTGAGACTAGAGGGGACAATGCTTAGACTTGATGGCTCTCCAGGTGCCTGCCTGCCTTTCCCCATCGGCAAGTATATTGGTGGTACAGGCACAGCCCTTGGTTCTCCTCCCTGTAGGAGCAGGCTAGACTTCACACTACATCTACCCATGCAACCTGTGAGCCCCTTCTACACAATTAGACAACCCACTTTGATATTGTTGTTCAGTTGTTTCAGTCATGTCCGATTCTCTCCATTTGGGGGTTCCCTTGACAAAGATACTGGAGTGGTTTGCCATTTCCTTCTCTCAAAACAACCCATGAGGACCCATATATTACATATTACAGTGTGCTAAGAATTGTGAGGTTTAGTAAATGATATTTCAAACTTCATCCATTTAGTTTCTGAATCTTATATAATATTTTTTCATGAGGTACAATATTAAAAAGAGAGTCTTTCTGAAAGTTATGGCTTTCCTTTTAGCTATGTTAGCCATACGTGGTAGATTAAAAAAACAAACAAACAGGTTTTGGGGACCTAGCCAGACAATTTTTTCCTATAAGATTTGCCCCCTTCTCCTGCTTGACACTCTATTCCATTTGTTGAAATCTTCTATGTCATATACCTTTCATTATAGAAATGCCCATGCCTCATACAACCTCACTCTGAATGTCTTCCTGTGATAGCAGGGTTGGGGAAACATATCTATGTCAGACACATCCAAAAAAGAATCTGCTTTTTCCCAGTAAAATTCATAAAGTTGGCCTTTTTTATAGGTGGACTGTGCTAGTGTATAAGCTGTCCTTAATTAACTACAAAGAACACATGAAGGAAGAAGCTATCTATATCCAGAAAAAGAACACTAAATAAAAATACACATAGAATGATTTTATATTATATATATATGTATGTATGTATGTATGCATGTATGTATGTATATGTATATAATGTAGCCCACTCTAGAGCAGAAGGGGGAGCAGGGGAAAGTAAGAAAAAAAAAGGAAAAAGAGAAATTTACATGACAATTTTATTATACATTTTTAAAAGAATAGCAAGTTGTACATTTGTAGTTACATGTGTAATCATCTTTTTTATTATATGCTGGGGAAATGCTTGTTTTATTCTATATATGTGTTGTCGGCCCCTTTTTCCAGTTTTAGAGCTGTTGGTTCCCACCCTAAATGATAGGAGTCACTGTCCTGGTGGAAAAGATTGTCTCTAGGTGTCTCCCACGCCAGTCAGAAGTAGTAACCAGAGCTGAATCTGAGAGTACTGAGGCCCAAGGGAAGCCTCTCCGAAGGATCATCATTGAACCCCATCCTCCTGACATGGCATAAAAATTCTGGTGAACACCTTCATGGTGTGTGGGGTGAGATCACCCACCAGCAATTAATTAAAAGAGTCAGAGGTGTCCCAAGGTAGAAACAGAAAACTTCTTTATTACCATGTCACAAAAAAGGGTGTCATCACTACCAGCAGCAAGCTAGTAGGAGAGGCCCAGTACAGGAAGTAAAGCATGATTATATGCCTTAGCACACTCCATCCTCCTCCCACCACTGACCTTCACCCTCATTGGTGGAGTTCAGGCTCACAACCTCTGGAGAAATCTAACCCAGGAACGAGGAAGTGCTAGTTTAGCCAATGCAAGCTCTTAAAAACATCTTTATCCTTATTTGGCGAGGTTCAGGCTGAGGTGGTAGTGGGGAGGAAGTGGGTCCAGCTAGTCTAAGTTCTGAATTCCCATAAGTCAGGTGATTTCTTCGTAACTCGAGACTTAGGCCTAGCTGTCAATCAGAAGCCCTGAGCCATGCTGATCCCATTCAGTCTACAGAAAGGTTGAGATTTAGATTTCATGATTCCATGAGAGGTCCTCACTATCCCACTCAATGGGAACCGTGCTTTGTTACCTGTCTCTGCCCTTGCCCTCTACATTCTCACACACAGTCACCCCTTAAATCTCAGGATTTTCCCCATGTGAAGTAAAAATGCACCAAAGAAAGGCGTAGTGCTTTTTAGCCCCATTGGCTAGTCTAACTCTTGTTGCAAACGCCTCTTAAGTCTTCTCAAAAAAGACTGAGATACCATGCAGAATAGGTTTTGTTCTCTCCTTCCCATTAGATTGTGAGTTCCCTAAGAGCAGAGACTGCTCTTTGCACCCTGCTCCCACCCTTACTACAATGCCGATACACATAGTATGTACTTAACAAATGCCTGTTGACTTGACTCTTTCCTCCACAAAGACTTCTTAAGGTCAAAGAACTATGAAATGTCAGAGCTAGAAGAGATTTTTTAAAAAATTATCCAGTATAGTAGTTGGCAAACTACAACCCCTGGGCCTATTCTGGCTTACAGCCTATTTTCATAGGCCCCAGATAAGATTGTTTTTATATTTTTTTTAAATAAAGTTTCATTGTATTTTTAAATGTAAAAAGGATTCTTAACTCATTGTAGAGAAAGAGACAGCAGGCTAGATTTGGCTCTTCGGCAGCAGACCTCTAATCCACTCCAACACCATCATTTGACAGATGAGAAAAATAAGGTCTGGGAAACTGTCCAAGTTTGTACCTTTAGAAAATGGCAGAGGCAGCACCCCCACCCAGGTCTTTAGACCCCCAAGTCTAATGCTCTTTGCCGTACAGCATGCTTTCTTCACATTTGATTGGAATAATAATAGTATTTGCATACCCTACCTTTACAGGGTAGTTGTGGAGAAGATACTTTGGAAATCTCAAAGACCTATAAAAATATGAGGTGGTAGTACTGGCAGTAGCATCAGAATAGCATCAAAATCACCAGGAAGCATTTATATTAGGTACCTTTAAAGCCTTAGCATATGCAGAGCACTTTGCAGAGTCATTTAAACACACAAAGTCCACGTGTACCTTGTAGGTGCTTACAGCCTCCAACAGCCACTGAAATATCTCTAAAGATGACCTGACACAATATCACTTTAATAATAATAAAACAAACAAAAATAATTGCCCAAGTTTAGCTTTGCTTCCTCTACTTTATATCTACCCAAGCTACTTTTATTTTTTTAATGTAAATAGTATTTTACTCTTTCCAATTACATGTAAGGACAATTTTCAACATCCATTTTTTATAAGATTTGGAGTTGAAATTTTTCTCCCTCCCCCCTCCCTAAAAGAGCAAGCAATCTGATATAGGTTATACATGTGCAATAACATAAAACATATTGCCACATTAGACTGACTGAAGCCACTTTTAGAACTATCCAACAGAACAACCATAAGCAGGAAAAATAAAAGCAAAAATAGCAAAAGTAATTCTTTGGATCAGAATATACCAGAACAATTTTCACAGCCTGATAAACAGGTATGTGCTGTGAGAAATGATATCTTCACAATGAACCACATGCAATCATATTAATCTTTCTGATGTGTGGCTAGACTGACCTGCATTTGACTCCCACAACCGCACGAGCACCCTGTCAAAGCTGTATTAACACCCTAATAGGGAGAAACATCCTCACTTGATTTAGTACTGATTTATTAACCGCTGAAAGGGGAAAACAATGGGAGGCTGTGTAGAAGCTCAATGGAAGGTCACCATGGCCTTCCTAGAATTCTAGTGACCAGAATTCATCAGATAAACTGTAATTAACCAAACATCCTAGTTCCATCTTGCTCTGGACTGACACTGGTCAATAGGGATTTACTTCCCAGAATTGGAACAGCCCTAAAAGAATTAGCTTGTCCACCTTTGAGTTCCAGCTTGAATGGAATCCTTGTGCTAGACACTCTTATGACACAAAGATCCCAGAAAAACTTTGAGGAATTTTCTCTCTTTTTTGGCTCATGGCCCCCACTTAGGAAACCTGGTTAAATGATGTGTATGGTATCCCTCAATACACTGAGACTAACTTCTTATCTGATGGCCTTTTATTCACTAAACAAAGGAAAGTTTTATTAAAAGGGGAGGGGGAGGGAATAAAACAAAGATTCATGAATGATCAATAATCTATAGGCAAATTTTTAAAATTTATTTATTCAAAACATAAGAAATAAAACAAGCATTTCCATAACATAGTAGAATTGGAAAAAAAAGATTGCACATGAAACTGCAGATCTATTATGTACAACTTGTTATTTCTTTAAAATATATATTTAAATTATCATGTAAATTTATTTTTTCCCTTTTTAATTCCTTCCCTCACCCCATCCCCCATTCCTAGAGTTGCCACGAACAGAACAGAGGTCTGTACACAATGTTTGTGGCTCTAAAAAAGGCCTTTGGCCCTGTCGGTCATGAGGGTTCATGGAATGTTATGGCAAAATTTGGTTGTTCGGAGAAGTTCATCAGTACTGTACATCAGTTTCACGATGGCATGCTTCCTTGCATTCTGGATAATGGACGATGCTTGCACACTTTTCCAGTCATTGTTGGAATAAAGTAGGGCTGTGTGCTTGCTTTCGTGCTTTTTAACAGGATGCTTTCAGTAGTGTTGTTGGACATCTTCAATGAGGATGAAAATGGCACCAAGGTCAGCCTTCTAACATTTTATTCCCATCCACATATCCTACAACCCAGTGATCCTGGCCTCTCATTCCCCATGGAAGATAGTCTATCTCCTTGCACTATGCAGTTTGACTGGCTAGCCAGTCATGCTTGGAATGCTTTCCTTCCTTACTTCTGCCTGCCAGCTTCTTTGATTTAATTCAAGATTTGGCTCAACTTTCTCCTTTTCCTAGACCCCTTTCCTGCTAGTGACTTGCTCCTGGGATTACCTCCCACTTATATTGTATATGTCTTGTATGTTCACATTTATTTGTATGTTGTCTCCCTTTCAGAATATTATACCTTGAGGCCAGGAGCCATGTATCCCCAGTACCTAGCAAATATTAATACGCACTTTTATTTTATTAAAATAAATTTATTTTAAAAAATGTTAATAAACTCTTGTTGATAATTAAATGAAACCTCAGAACATTGCAGAGCCTCTGGAAGGGATTTCATAGCCACTCAAGAGCTTGGTCTAATTATTCACCTGATAAATATATATTATGTGTTTATAAATATTCAATATAAATGATGTATTTTATTATTTATAACATAATATATTAATATATTTAAATATATATGATATATACTCTTTTTGTATATATACTATATATAAGAATAGTATACTAAGAGCATGTATGTATATGTGTGCATGTGTGCGTGCGTGCGTGTGTGTGTGTGTGTGTGTGTGTGTGTATCTTGGACAATAAATGCAAATGATTACTAGTTGGGCATAGAATATAATGGCCAAATTCTAGATCTCCTGGGTCAAAGAGAAAAAATATTTTAAGCAGCCTAGCATCTACCATGTTAAAGGAGTGAAGAAACTAGAGTATGATACTCCAGAAGGCAGAATAGCTGGGTTTATAACCAAGAATAACCTATCCAGAAAACAGTATAATCCTGCGAGGGGGGAAAAATAGATATTTAATGAAATAGAAAGCTTTCAAGAATTCTTAACGAAAAGGCAAAGACTGAATAGAAAATTTGACTTTCAAATACAAGATTCAAGAGAAGCACAAAGAGGTAAACATGAAATAGAAACCATAAGGAAGTCATTAATATTTACCTTTCTATAGTAGAAGATGATACATTCAACTTCTAAGAATTTTAATTTTATTAGGGAAGTTAGAAGTATTCTACAGAGAAAGAGGGTATGGAAGCAAGTTAATTATGTTAGGATGATGTAAAAAAAATCAATAGGTGAGAAAGAAGGATGCCCTAGGAAAGAGAAGGGAGAAGAATGGTGAAAAATCATGTCACCTAAAAGAGATAAGATCCACAAGGAAAAACTTTTACAGTGGAAGAGAAAATGGTCTAAATTGATCCAAAGAGGAAATACACACACAAAGAGAAACACACACATACACACACACACACACACACACACACATACACACAATTGGCAATAGAAATCTCTTACAAAAATAGGAAGAGTGGGAGGTTAGAGAAGGAGGAGATAGCGATAAAAGGGAGAGTATATAAAAGAAGGCAGTGGTCAGAAGCAAAACAGACTTTAGAAGATGGACAGACTACAAAGAGAGATAAGGCTAAACAAAAGAAAATAGGATGGAGGGAAATGTATATTTAGTAATCAAATCTGAGATTGTGAATACAATGAACTCACCCATAAAACAGAAGTGGATAGCAGAATGTATCCAACAATATATTGTTTATAAAGAACACTTAAAATGGAGAGACACAAACAGAGCTAAAATAAGGGGCTGGAACAGAATCTATTATGCTTCAGCTGAAGTAGAAAGAAAAGGCAGGGGTAGCAACATGATCTCAGACAAAGCAAAAGCAAAAATAGAACTAATTAAAAGAGATGAGCAGGGAAACTACATGTTGCTAAAAGGCACCATAGACAATAAAATAATGTCAATACTAAATATGTATGTAACAAATGGCAAAGCATCCAAATTCTTAAAGGAAAAATTAAATGAATTACAGGAGGAAATAGAGAGTAAAACTATACTTGTGGGGGAACTCACTTTCCCCTCTCAGAACTAAATAAATCTAACCATAAAATTAGTAAGAAACAAGTTAAGGAAATGAATAGAATTTTAGAAAGTTAATATAATAGACCTCTGGAGAAAACTGAATGGGAATAGAAAGGGATATGCCTTTTGTTCAACTGCATATAGCACTTTCACAAAAATTGACCATGTATTAAAACATAAAAACCTTACAGCCAAATGCAGAAAAGAAGAAATATTAAACACATCCTTTTCAGATCATAATACAATAAAATTATATCTGATAAAGGGCCATGGAGCTGTAGATTAAAAATTAATTGGAAACTAAGTAATCTAATCCTAAAAAATGAGTAGGTCAAAGAACAAATACTAGCAACAATACTTCCATTAAAAAGAATAACAACAATGAAATAACATACTAAAATTTGTGGAATGCAGCCAAATCATTAAATTGTGTAAATTAAATTAAATGTGTAATCAATAAAAAAGTAATAACAGATAAATTAATTAGGCATACAACTTAAAAAAAAAACTTGGAAAAGAAAAAAATAAAAATCCCCAAATTAAACACCAAGATGGAAATCCTGAAGACCAAAGGAGAAATTAATAAAATTAAGAGTTAAAAAAACTATTGAACTAACAAATAAAACTAGGAGCTGGTTTCATGAGGAAAAAACAATAAAATAGATAAACCATTGGTTAATTTGATTTAAAATAAAGAAAAAAATCGAATTATCAGTATCAAAAATGAAAAGGGTGAATGGCCACAATGAAGATTAAATTTAACCAATTATTAGAATTATTTCGCCCAACTATATGCCAATAAATCTGACAATCTAAATGAAATGGATGAATATTAACAAAAATGTAATCTGCTCAGATTAACAAAAGAAGCAATAGAATTCTTAATTAACCTTTTCTTAGAAAAGTAATTGAATAAGCCATCAGTAAGTTCCCTAAGAAAAAAATTCCCAGGACCAAGTGGATTTACAAGAGAATTCTGTCAAACATTTAAGGAACAATTAATTCCTATACTATATAAACTATTTGGTGAAAAATGCTTTAAAAAAAGAGTCCTACCAAATTCCTTTTATGACAAAAATATGGTGCTGATACCTAAACGAAGAAGAGCAAAAAGAGGTAAAGAAAACTATAGAACAATTTCCTTAATGAATATCAATGCAGAGATTTTAAACAAAATACTAGTGAGAAGATTACAGCAATATATCACAAAGATCATACACGATGACAAGGTAGGATTTCTACCATGAATACAGAACTTGTTCAATATTGGAAAAAATATCAACATTATTGACCATGTCAATGACAAAAGCAACAAAAAATCATAAGATGACATCGATAGATGCAGAAAAAGCCTTTGACAAAAAATAATAGCCAATCCCATTAAAAACACTAAAAAACATAGGAATAAATGCAGCTTTTCTTAAAATTTAAAGTAGTATCTATCTAAAACCAAGAGCAAGCATTATATATATATATATATGTGTGTGTGTATATATATATATATACATATATATATATATATACATATATATATTATGGGGATAAACTTGAAGCCAAGGTTGTTTATTATCCCCACTATTATTCAATATTATACTAGCTATAGCAACAAGACAAGAAAAAAGAAATTGAAGGAATAAAAATAAGCAACGAGAAAACAAAACTATCCCTATTTGCAGATGATATTATGGTTTACTTAGAGAACCCTAGAGAGTCAACTAAAAAAGCTAATCCAAACAATTAACAACTTAAGCAAAGTTACAGGATATAAAATAAACACACCATAAATCACCAGCACTTCCATATACTACCAACAAAACCTAGCAGCAAGTGAAATTCCATATAAAATAACCGCAGATAGCATAGAAAAACTTGGGAGTCTACGTGCCAAGACAATTACAAAACATTTTTTCACACAACTAAAGACAGATCTAAACAATTGGAGAAATATTAATTGCTCATAGGTAGGCCTAACCAATAAAATAAAACAACAATTCTAACTAAGTTAATTTACTTATTCAGTGACATACCAATCAAACTAACAAAGAATTATTTTATAAAGCTAGGAAAAAAACCATAACAAAATTCATCTGGGAGAACAAAAGGTCAGTAATATCGAGCGAATCAATGAAGAAAATCTTAAGGAAAGTGGTCTAACAGTATCAGATTTCAAACGATAATAAAAAGCCATAATCATCAACACAATCTAGTACTGGCTAAGAAAGAGAAGGGTGAACAGATACGACATATTAGGTACACAATACACAGTAGTAAATGACAATAGTAATCTAGTATTTGATAAACCCAAAGATCCAAATGTTGAGGCTAAGAGCTCGCCATTTGACAAAAATTGGTGGGAAAACTGAAAAGCGGTTTGTCAGGAACTAGGCAGTGACCAACATCTCATGTTGTATACCAAGATAAGGTCAAAATGGATAAATGATTTAAACAGAAAGGGTGATATTATGAGTAAATTAAGGGAGCAAGGAAAATATACCAGTCAGCTATATGAATAAGGGAAGATTATTCACCAAACAAGAGATAAAGAGGGTCACAGGAAGCAAAATAAAGAATTTTGATCACATGAACTTAAAAAGCTTTTGCATAAACAAAACTAATGTAGCCAAAATTAGAAGGAAAACAGGAAACTGGGGTGGAGGAGGGGACAATTTTACAGCAAGTTTCTCTGATAAAGGCTTCATTTCTCAAATATATAGGGAACTGAGCCAAATTTATAAAAATAAGTGCTATTCCCCAGTTGATATATGGTCAAAGGATATGAACAAGCAGTTTTCAGAAGAAAAAAATCATCGCTATTAAGTCATATGAAAAAATGCTCTAAATCACTACTGATTAGAGAAATGCAAATTAAAACGACTCTGAGATATCACCTTATACCTATCAGATTGGCTAATACGACAGAAAAGGAAAATGATAAATGCTGGAGATGTAGGAAAAAATGGGATACTAATGCACTCTTGGTGGAGTTGTGAACTAATTCAACCACTCTGGAGAACAATTTGGAACTACACCTAAAGGAATTTAAAACTGTGACCCAGCAACACCACTACTAGGTCTGTACCCCAAAGAGATCAAAGAAAAGAGAAAAGGCCCTTTTTATGCAAAAGTATTTATAGCAGCTCTTTTTGTGGTGACAAAGAATTGGAGATCAAAGGAATGTCCAGCAATTGAGGAGTGGCTAAACAAGTTGTGGCATATGATTGTGATGGAACACTATTATGCTATAAGAAATGACAAGCAGGATGGTTTCAGAAAAACCTGGAAAGACATATATGAATTCATGCAAAGGGAAGTGAGGAGAACCAGGAGAACATTGTACACAGTGACAGCAATATTGTACGATGACCAACTATTAATGACTTAGCTACTCTGATCAAGAAAATGATCCAAGACAATTCTAAAGAACCCATGATGGAAAAAGGCTATCCATCTCCACAGAAAACTGATGAACTCAAAATGCAGATTGAAGCATAATTTATAGGATTTGTCTATCTTTTCTTTCGCATCATGACTAATATGGAAATATGTTTTGCATGACTTCACATGCATAATTAATGTCAGATTGTCTTCTTAATGAAGAGGGAAGGCTAGGAGGGAGGGAGAGAATTGGGAACTCAAACTTTTTTAAAACAAATGTTAAATTTTTTTACCTATAATTGGAAAATATCAAATGAAACAAATAAAAATATATTTTAAAATGGGCTTGGAAAACAACTTTATTTGACTCTTCCAAGAGAACCTATGATCCATCATTCCATTCTTCTTTTTGAGAATGCTCAAAGAAAATGGAATATCACTCCAATTCTCTGGTAGTATGCTCAGTGAGAAGTGGGATATCATTCCATTTCTTCAGGGGTATGTCCACTTGTTCATCGGACAAGAATCTACTATTTGGAGTACCAAAAACTAAGTTAAGGCTCATTAAGAATAAGTTAAGAATAAATAAGAACTGCTTTATTCTTGGCACTCTCCGCCCCGTTTTCTATCACCACTCTGCTTCTATTACGATAGAACTAAAAGGAGACTACACAGGATGAAAGACTTTTGTATTTTCTTTATGTTTGTGGATTACAATGTTTTAAGAATTCATCAAGTGGCCAGTTTCTATACTTAACTATGCATGCTGGGCAGGCCCTCATCATTTCGTGCTTGGACTATCACAAAAGCCTGCTGATTCATTGGCCTCCCTCAAATGCTTCCTTATTTCTGTACATCTCACCATTCAGCCTCCAAAGTGATCTCCCTAAAGCACAGATCTGACTGTGTCACTCAATAAACTCTAATGGCTCTCTATCACATCCAGGATCAAATACAAAATCTTCTGTTTAGCATTCAAAGCCCTACACACACACACACACACACACACACACACACACACACACACACACACACACACACAGAGATTTCTGGTTTTCTTAAACCTTATTCCCTGCTAAACCTTCATCAATCCCATGACACTGGCCTCCTGCTTATTCTATGAACAAGACACTCTACATCTCAGCTCTGGGCAATTTCTCTGGTTGCCCACCATCCCTGGAATGCACTCCTCCTCATCTCTCTCTCCGTGGCTTTCCTGGCATCCTTCAAATCCCAACTGAATCCCATCTTGTACTCTCCCAGTCTCTATTAATTCTAGTGCCTCCCCTCTGTTAATTTCCTATGTACCTTGAATATAACTTGATTGTACCTATTTGTTTTCTTGTGGTTTCCCCCCTTAGATCATGGGTTCCTTGAGGGCAGGGACTCTCATTTGCCTCTTTTCATAGCCCCAGGGCTTAACATAGAGCCAGGCATATTATAAGTGCTTAATAAATGCTTGTTGACTGACTGATCTTCCAAAAGCAGACCCAATCTGTTTCTAGGGTGGTTCGCAAAGTCTTTTCAGTATGGTAGAACCTGCCAGGGCTCTTGCTCCATTGTCCTTCAAGAATCTAGAACATCTCCACACCACGGTGAGGTGTCAGAGGAAAACTTTGTGGAGTTTCAGATATATATATATATATATATATGTCCAATTCAGATCTCTTCGCATTTCTGAGCTATTTCAATTTGTTGATCATAGAATCTTAGAGCCGGAAGAGACCTTACAGTATGTCTGGCCAACTTCCAACCCTAAGTAGAAATATATTATCCAACATCTGTGACAAATGGTCATCTAGTGAACACATCCAATGAAAAAGGGCTCACTACTGTGGGAAAGATATTGGTCCATTTAGGGGTGGCTCTAATTCTTTGATTAAGGCAATAAAATATAATTAACTGAGTTGAAATGGGTAGTTTGGGTACTTTATTTTGGATAATAAATACAATTCTTCCAATCTGCTCTGAAATTTGGAGGTTTAGGATTTCCTAAAGTACTAATGATACTTAAGTGACCTTGGATAATGACACTTCATTCATTAGAAACCTGATTCTATTTATGTGAAGAAGTTGGCCAGCATCTGTTTCCGGAAAGAGAGAAACCAGATTGAGCCTGCCTTCTGCTTTTTTCTCTCTTCACTCTCTCTGCTGTTTTCCCTCCCCACTCCCATCAGCATCCCATATTTTCTGTAAGTTTGGTGTGAAATTGGAATTAGTTTTAACACAAAGAAATTCAGAAAGGAAGTATTAGGCTTATCTACAAGGGTCTGAGCAGGGAAATGCAAGCTGAGGGAAATGAGGGCACTGGGTGATAGGGAAGTTGGACCCTGGTCTTTGAAGGAACTGAATGAACTAATGCCTTAGGCCAACCTTGTGTGGCTGGGGGATAAGAGTATCAGATGTGTTGTTTCCTGGATAGAGAACCCAAATACATGTTATGGTGACCTGGAAAAATAAATTTAAATAAGTTCAGCCAGATGGAACCCACAAGAGAAAGATAAAGGGAGAGAGAGGTCTACGATGAATCCAAGGTCATTATTTTTAGAATATTCAGTTATCGATGTGTGGGCCAGGGTTTGTTTACATGTTATGTATGTGTAAGACTTGGTCCTCATCCAAGGATTTCAAAGAGCTTTATAAACAAGGAAGTTATGTCTCTACCTTGCAGACTGGGGAGCCAAAGTCCCAAGAACTTCAAAAGTCTGCCAAAGGTCACCAACCAGTAAGAAGTTCTGTCTGACACCCAGTTAATTTATTCATTCATTTATTTACTCAGTCAGTCAGCGATTCAACAAATATTTAAGGGCTAGAGTGTGCAGATCAGGTGCTCGGTACTGAGGAAGAAAGAAAATCTAGATCAGACACGTCAGGTGGGGGGAGGATGAGAGTAGCAAGTTGGAATGTGATAACCCCTGCCCTAATGGAACACGGAGTCTAGTAAAGGCATAAGACACAAGAAAGGTATTATCTTGAACAAAATATTAACTACTTTATGCCCAATATTTTTATGTTTGTTTTTTTTTCACTAGAGTAATGCACCTGTCTGTACTTAAAAATAAAATAATGTTGCTAGAGTAAATGAGATTCTCTATAAACAACAACATTTTGAGGTTTTTGGAAGAAAGATGATAGAGAAATGAAAGACAGAGAAGCAGAGACAAAAAGGGAGGAGGCAAGGCGAGGCGAGGTGGAGATAGAGAAGCAGAGACAGAACTATAAAGAGATTGAGATAGAGACAGAGAAGCAGAAACAGAGTAGAGAGACAGAGACACAGGCAGAGACACACAGAAGAAGAGATTAGTGGCAGCCAGGACTTCAATGGTAAAAGAAGAGATACCAAATCTCTGTGTGAGTCAGGCCACCTCAAGCCACGTTGTGTTCTTCAATGGCTAGTCCCTGTTCCCCTGCCTGTCGCCTCCTTTGTTATATCCAGGAAGTACACCATCACACCAGTACTCATTCCGATGATGTAATTCTCAATTTTTATCCGTTTTTCCTGCCATTTCCTGTACGTGGTATGTTGCCTTCATTTTTTCACACTCTCTAAACTCTTCCTTCTCATTATTCAAATTTAAATCCTGTATCACTAATGAAACTTCTACCAAATGGGGAGCATTTTGAGTCTCCCCCTCCTATCCCCAGCTATCTTTCCTGAACATGCACTTCATGCCTTTCTCAATCTCTATTCTATCCACACTGGAGATACTTAGATACTGATTTCAGAGCCTTTATTTAAAACTAGTGGTGTAGGAGCATAGCTAAATGATGCATTCATAACATATATCTCTTTGTCATAATATAAAGGCTTCATACATTGAACAGATATGAACAGAAAGTCCCCTTTGCCTCTCTGGGTCTTTATTATCTCATCTGTATTTGTTGTTGGTGGTGTTTGTGTTTGTCCTTCGTTCTTGAAGAGGACCATGACATCAGGGAAATGATGACATGACTTGCAGGTGACTTTGATTTGAGTGAGGGAGGGCTGTGCAAGGTCACCAGCCTCACTTTCTCCTCCAGAAACACCTGGATCCAGTGGCCTGATATTCATCAGGATGACTGGAGATGGCCCAGGATGCATCTCATCTGTAATGATGAGAAGGGGAGGCATCATGTTACAGTGGAAAGACATTCTCAGCTTAGGGTCAGAGAACTGGGTTCAAATTCTGACTCTGTTATTGACTCCCTGTATATAACCTAACAAGTCACTTGACCCTCTTGCACCCAACTTCCTCATCTGTAAAATAGATGGCCTAGATGACCTCTGAAGTCTTTCCCAGCTCTGAAAATATGAGAATATAAAACTAAAGTGAGGAAGCTGGACCTAGATAATCTCCAGGGTCCCTTCCTACTCAACAAATTCTCTGATTTTGTAATCTATGAAGTTTTATCTAAATATAACATTCTATGATTTGCTCATTCTATGAAAATAGATTTGCAGAAATAAATTTCTTCCACCCCCTCATCTCAGACAGAATGGATCAGCATCAGTTAGGATGTCTGCCTCTGCCCTGACCTGTTACCACTTGTCCTGTGGGGCTGTCTTTTGTGGCCTCCCGCCCCCCTAGTTCCCACGCCAAAGATGTGCTTTTTTATCTTTATGGTCTGAACTTTCCAGTTGTAATGAATGGCATGTCCAGGGACTTACATGTGAATTAGTTAACCTATTAACTTGGCAAAACCCCAACGTCTAAATATACAAAATTACAATGAACTGTAATGATACTTAAACACAATATTTAGGGTTCTTTTTGTTAAAGACAGGGCTAGTAATGGCTCAAGCAGCTAGGCGGTACAATGGATAGAATGCCAGACCTAGAGTCGGGAAGACATCTTCCTGAGTTCAAATCTGGCCTCAGACACTTACCAGCTGTGTGACCCATGGCAAGTCACTTAGCTCTGTTTGCCTCAGTTTCCTCATCTGTAAAATGAGCTGGAGAAGGAAATGACAGACCACTCCAGTATCTTTGCCAAGAAAACCCCAAATGGGGCCACAAAGAGTCAGACATGACTGAAACGACTCAACAACAAACAACAAAGTAATGGCCCATGTGATAATTGGATAGCTTCCCTGAGCTAGCCTACACAACCAAGCACAGTTCTGGGGATTGTGTAGACAATCTTGGAACAACAGACATAGAACAAAAGCTACAAAAGTCAGTGCCCCAGATTCTGTTTCCCAGGTATTGTAACGTGATGTTCTTTTTATTAACACTTCATTCATTTCACTGCATTCCACCATAAGGAAAAGATTTCGTAGTTATGGCCCCAGGTCTGGTTTGTCTTCTTCCAGTTCTCACCTCTAATATGCTGGAATTGACATTCAGTTGTTTCTGTTTCTCCATCACTCTTCTTTTGATCCCCTCAGATTTTCTTGAGTATTTTAAAAGGTATTTGCATAGACGATAGTGTGTGAATGTCCCTCTCTCCTGCTCAGAAGAAAATCAGTTGACTAATTCCCATATTGACCACTTAATGACAGTGGGATTTAGAGACAGCATCCACACATTTGACTTGCTAATAATTAGTGTTCTCCTTGGTATGAATTTAGGATAATCAAATATTTCAAATTTGAGTTTCTTCTTCTAAAATTAAAATTTTGTCAGACTTTTTGTTCAGTGTCATATAGGTGCAATCTGTATTTTTGTAAATAGGTCATTTGCAGTGAACGTAAGAGCTCTTATGTTGTTCTTCAGTGTTTCAATTGTGTCCAACTCTTTGTAAACCCATTTTTGAGGTTTTCTTCGCAAAGATCCTAGAATGGTTTGCCATTTTTTTTTCCAGCACATTTTACAGATGAGGAAACTAAGCCAACAGGGTTAAGTGATTTGCCCAGGGTCACACAGCTAGTCAGTGTTGGAGGCAAGATTTGAACTCCAGTCTTCCTGGCTCTACACCCCAAACACTCTATCCACTGTGTGGTCTACCTGGCCAAAAACTCTAACAGTGCTTTGCTCTTGACAAAGTGGTGTTCTCCCATAAACAGTGTAAGGGACAGAGTGAAAGTATCTTTTTTCCTATTTTGTAGATGGGAAAAGCCTCAGGGACTTGCTTTTGGTTAGTGAGTTAGTTCAAAATTGGGATTTGAACCCAAGTCTTCTAACTCTAAGTTGAGTACTTTTTCCATTATACCACCCTATACAAAGCTAATTCATTTATGGGTTCCAGAGATTGCTGTGATTTATCATAACTTTAAAGAAAGTCTCAGAAAACACCAAAGGGCAATAAACCATTAAGATTGTGAGGGAGGGTCTAAGGATCTAATTCTTATTTAGATTACCCCCAATAACATTTTTGCAGTCTTAGTATCAAAAGTGCTTGAAATGCCCACATTCAGACAAATCAGGGGGATTCAGAGAAACAAGAGAAGATTTGTGTGTACTGATGAAGAATGAAACCAAAGAACCAAAGAGAACCCGGTATAACTATTACAATCCAAATTTTAAAATCACTTAAAAAAAGTAAACTTAATAAATAAAAAAAATCAGGAATAATCCTGGAAAACAGATAATGAAACATACCTCTGCCCTTTAGGCAGAAAGGCAAGGGACTAGGGGGACAAAATATTGCTGACCTTATTAGACATTGTCACTGTTTTCAGTAGTTTTGTTAATTGTTTTTCTTTGTTGCCAAAGAGCGCCCACTAAGAGGGGAGAAGAAAAAGTAGAGGGTATACGCAGAGATAACTGATACAATAACACCATTTATATAATGCCCACGTGCCAGGCTTTCCAAATATTATCTCATTTGGTCCTCGACACGTTGGGAGGTAGGAGCTTTTATTATCTCTGTTTTACAAATGAGGACTCTGAAACAAATGTTAAGTGACTTCTCCAGTCACACAGCTAGAGAGTGTCTGTGGCCACATTTGAACTCAGGGAGGGAAGGAAGTAAGAATTTATTAAGCGCCTATTGTGTACCAGCCAGCACGCTGATCACATTACGGATATTATTCCATTTGATCCTGACAACGACTCTGTGACATGGATGAGATTATTATCCCCATTTTACAATTCAGGAAACTCAGACTCGTCTAGGGTAATTATCTAAGGCTGAATTGGAACTCAGGACTTCCTGACTCCTGGCAGATGTTTACCATTGGAAGATAAAAGAAGATTGAAATTAGAGAGGACAATATGACAAATTATCTTTTAGTCCCTTAGTTATAGTACCTGTTTACAAATTAGAAAGCAGAGCTAAATACAAATGAAAATTTTATTCATTACATAGCTCATCTCCATTTTGAATAAGGAATTTATTATGTAGCTCTTCCATAAGATCATAGATGTAGAACTAGACTTCTCTATTTAGAGTTGAGGAAACTGAGGCACAGAGAACTTAGTTAAGTGACTTGCCCAGGGTCACAGAGCTAGTAACTATATGGGCAGGATTTGAACTCAGCTCTTCCTGACTCCAGCTCCAATGCCCTTGCATCAAAACATTATTAAAAATTATTCATTCACTCATTCATCCAATAAACATTTATTAAGCGCCAACTAAATTACTCGTTGACATAGAAATACCACAGGGACTATTGCACTATTATTCTCAAATGCTTTATTTTCCCTTTTCATTCTCTATATTCCTTGGTAACTAACTATTTATATCATCTTTAACTCTGCTACATTCAGCTGCTTTTCCAGGTATCTAGGCGCTCAGGGGGATGTTATATAGCACTCTGCAATGTCTTGGTTACTTTGCAAACAAACACCATCATCTCAACAGGAACGTTTTATAAGACTGCCCTTATAATTGTGCGTACATCATCATAATTCTTAGATTAGAAATTTTTGCGTGCTTTTCAACAGAAAATCACTTAAGTGTCCTAAGTGTGTTTATATCCTGTTGGAGGATTCAGGTTCTGAGACACTTGATTTTGGCAAAGGAAGGTCTCATTTCCTGACCCAGAGGAAGTAACAACTAAAGGCAATATGATTTCAAATGTAAATGAACAAACAGATTTATCTTCACCGCTATTCTACTAAGCAGACAATACAATTTCATTTTGAGGATGGGAACACAGGATTAAGTAACTCCAATTCTCAGTAAAGGGGGTTTTCTGTTAACTCAAGCATCCTTTTTTTAACATCCATGACAACAACCTGTTTGCTATACTTAAATTTCAATCCCAAGACCAAAAGAGAGAGAGAGACAGAGATAGAGAAAGAGAGACAGAGACAGAGAGACAGAGAAAGACAGAGACAGACAGAGAGCTTAAAAGAATGATGTAGAAGAAGCCAAAAGTTTTGGAGAAAACTGATATGAATTTCACCCTCAAATCCTGGAATTCCACGGGAATTCCACCATTTATCAATGATGATGCCCTTTGAACCTAATGAGGCAATCAAGGTTTTGGTTGTTGATTTTTTTTTCCATTCTTGGTTGATGAAAGAAAGTGATGGGTGAAGGAAAAAACAGAGAGTTTTCATGAAGCTCTGGGATGGTGTACAAGGAAAGGAGAAACCCTAAAGCATTCAAAGGACAGATAGATATTCCTACAAACAGAGCAGGAAGATCTCCAAGGCCTCAGGGGGTTCAGAAGTTCACTTCAAAAAAACATCAAGTACAGGGTCCTGGATATAAAAATTATCACCTTTCCCCAAGACCAGAACACTATCCCTTGTAATAAAAAACAGCTGTCCTGATGGGATTTGGTGTTTTCAGTCCCAGTGGAAACTAGAAAGTACAGTGACATAAACATACCCTCGAAAGCTGCCTGGTTATGTTCAAACAAGAGGAAGTAGTGATTTGTTTTCCCTTTGAATTAGGGCCAGAGCTAAAAGTACCCCCACCTGATTCAGGTCACTTATGTACCCCCAAGGCCTCCCCAGTGCCAGGTGCTGTTTGTTATGCTTTGTTACGAGGGCCTAAGGAGAAGAGAACCCTAAAGCTCCAGCAACCCCAAGGAGGTTCTCCCTGTAATTAGAAGGGTGATGAAGTAATGAAGGAAATCGGTTAAGTTGCCTGGGCCTTGACAACGCCTAAGGCAACAGCTGCACCCCAGGACCTAGTGTTAAAACTAAGCCCAAATTATAAGATCCCCTAACACAGGAACAAAAAGCTTATGCTCTTGCCTTCAGAAAATGGACTGAAAGAAGGGAGGCACCTCCAGGCAAGTTCTGGGATGTTACAAACTGAGGGCTTCTCTCCCAGCAGATAAGTTTTACTCACATCTTGAAAACAGGCGATTGTTAAGAAGAAATTGTAGAAGATAACACAGTAAGATACAAAGAGGGTATTTCTTGGGATTTATCAGCTATTACAGACCACAGTCGTTTTAAGTTTTCGCTGACTGTTCCCCCATGGTTGGAATGCTCCCCCGCCTCATCTACCCCTTGTTCCCTTCAAATCTTAGTTAGAATTCCCACTTTCTGCCAGAAACTTCCCTATTCCCCTTAATTAATTCTAGTGCATTCCCTTTGAGACCACCTCCAAACTATCCCGAATCTATGTAATGGTGACTACTCTGGCTTCCATTGCCTGAAGACTAGATATAAAACAGAGACTTCTCTATTGGAGCTAGATTTCAGCTTGCTCCCATCAAAGGAATTCATTCGCTCTTGTGTATTTTATGGTTTACATATCTTCTCCTATTCCTACTTGTTCTTTGCTTGGATAATTAAGTTTACTCACTATTTACTATTCCAGATCTCTTTTGTAGAACCAGTATATTATGGGAATGCCCATACCAACATTCTTAAGAGTCATGAAACCACTCATTTTTTGAAGAACCAAAATTTCACAAGGCCCAAAGGGCAACAGCAAGCCAAAATGATATATGTAGCTATTGTATATCACCAGTGATGATTCATACTCAGAGTGATGTAAAAGACTTCATCCAGGAAATGAATAATCAGAAAAGAGGGTGGGCTGCTCATGGAGCCAGAATGATGGATAAGAAGCAGACAGCTTGACTGTTGTGCCACCACCCGTGGAATGTTAACCCAAATGAAGCTCTCAGACATGTTGGGTAGATCTTCTCTGGACAATTTATGGGAGAAGATGAAGAATTACAGGATGGGGGAGGTAGAGGAGATGGGATCTCTGCAGACGGAGGGAATGCATACATTCCTATCAATGAGATCATAAATCCATGTTTATGTGTTATGATAATAATAACTTCTATTTCCATAGTGTTTGTCATTTAGAAAATACTTCCTTCATAATAACCCTATGAAGTAGGGAGAACACATGTCCTTATTGTACAGATGAGAGTCAGCTGTGGGCTAATGGATAGAGAGCAAGCCTCAAAACCAAGGATGCTGGGACTTTAACTCGGACATCTCTGACAGGGTGTATAACCCCGGGTGAATCACTTCATCTCTCAGTGCTCTAGGAAACTCTAGGACTATGTAAGTTGCAGAGTAGGTATCACCATGCATTGGTTGAAGAGGGAGTTTTCTCATCCATGAGAATGGAAATCATGTTCAGTCACTATCCCCATTTCACAAATGAAAAAAAAAGTCAAGGATCAGAGAGGTTCCTTCATTTGTCCTAAGTACAACAGCCAGGATACAACAGGTTTCTAACCTTAATTGTTTGACAAACTAAAGCTCTTCCTTAGCATTAGAGATGCCCTGAATGTAGTTTTTTTTTCACTCATGGATCCAATTACTTGCTAAACTATATTATGCTGTATTAATAAAGTAACATTTCTTAGATGTAATTATTTGGTTGGTTGTTTGAATTTTGACCAGTTTGGAAGTCCAAATTATTCTCTTTGTGTTCTAAAGTCAGCAGACATAAATCCCTATGTTTATCTGGTGAATATATAGTTAAGGAAGTTGAACAAAAATATGTAACATTCTTTGAAGTGGGTTAAGATATTCTCTATGACTAAACAATATTTAAAACACCAGGATTCATTTCCAACTCCTTTATCTAACTTAAGTTGAAGAGTATGCTATCAAAAGATTTGGTTTGTAGTAATTAGGATATATTTGATGTATTTAACCTTAATGCTTGTAAAGAAAAAAAAATTTCCCCCAGATGCCTACAAATAAAGTAGAAGACTAGAAACCTGGCCAGCTAAATGATTAATGTATCAAGGC